>NC_088212.1:63347392-63474892 GCF_036934945.1 Oncorhynchus masou masou
TCATTAAAGGAGGAAGAATGGACATGTCTGGTTGGACAGGTGGCTGTAGGTTTTAACCCTCGCCAGTCTAGAAACACCCCTCTCTGTGTTCCGTCTGTGCTCAGTTTGTGTTGTGGTTGGTCTGTGTGTGTGCGCTGGGATAGAGGGGGTCTGATGGATAGGCTACCCTCAGACCCCTTAAAGCATAGGCTTGTCTGTCTTATAAAGAGTGTGAGAGAGAGAGATGGAATACAGAGAAGGCAGGAGATGAATCAAAAAGAGGGAGCAGAACAAACAGACTTTGATCACTGCTAGAAACCATATATTTTTCCTGCCCCACACCCACACTGGATTTGACTCTTCACATAGCAGTATTGATTTGAAATTTGTTTATGAATTATTCCCCATAACTGGAGGCTCCTCTAGTTATCAATAATATATTTTAACTTGAAGATCTGTGGCATATGATATTTTGTTATTTTATATTTTGTTATACCTTTTTAGTCTTTATTATCCTGTTATAAAATCATATAATTATTGGAGAAAAAAATCTAATGACAGACCATATTCATCTTAATGTTGATAATGATGATTATGTATAATGTGGACAGATGTTGTAACGTTTGTTCATTTCTAAAAGGGAATCTAACAAAGACATTGAAAGCACCTCGGCTAAGCTCATTCAGGGCCATAGACCTAAATGGGCTCTCATAACAAAGATAAGTATCAACGGGGAGATTTTCCTGGAAACCTTAGAATGGACTCAACTTCAACAACATGAAACTGCAGAATTCTAACACTTTATTTTTATTTTTTAACTTTTGGGTGATGCCAATAATCTCAAACTGAATTTATTGGTGAGCTATCATATCTCTATTGCCTCCATACTCATATGGCTGAACGGGGTCAATACGGACCGATGTCCCGACTACAGAAACTTGGTCAGGCTTTGACCCCTAGTATCATATAAACACACATAAGACATAGAAAACTTGTAGAATTGCCGGATATGAGCTTTAAAACAGCTAAATAGATCTCTGCCCCATGGAAAATGTGTAGAATTGCGGGACATTTGTTTTAAATCTGCAAGCTGTTCTCTCTGCCAACAAAAGAGGTGTGAACAGTTTGGGGTCACATGGGTTGCGTGGTGGGGGTTTGTTACTATGCCGATAGACGACAATATCCATTCGGACCTCTGCCACCTGGGAAATCTATGTGACCGGACCTTCACAAATAGTACTGTAGGGGAGACTGAGGATAGTTGTAACACGGAATAGTTGTAACACTCTCAATATCTCCAATCAGGAACAAGCTAAAATCATGTGACTCACTGTGCACATGCTCAGCTTAGTCCTCAACCCTCATGTGAAGAAGCAAGACCCTTTGATAAACTGCAGATTTTATTGACAAAAATCTGATTTTGGAGTAAGAAAGTCATTTTTGGGGCTAAATTTGTAGCGTAGCTAAAATTGAAGCTAGCTAATGGCCACAAGGGTCAGGTTTAGTTGTAAGCCTAATGAGGTCTGGGTGTAGTGCTGGGAATACAAATGATGGGCCCACCAAACCTGAATCCCAGGACTACCATTACACTGTCACAACTGTGACTGATTGAGTGAACATGTCCAACATTCACACACACTCACCACTGCACTCACTCACTCACTCACTCACTCACTCACTCACTCACTATTTGTATTATGACTTTATTATATATGCAACACAAAATGTTAAACATGGCAGTGTTGTTCTCATGTTTTGGAGGTGGGGTAAATTGTAACATTTCACTCCTTCTATTTGAGACAAAGTCACACCGTGTCTGTTTGATTTAGAGAGATAATACCAATACTACTTTGTAGCAGACAGATGGAGGTTGTTCCTATCACATTTTGAAAGTAGTAACTCAAACAATCTTGGAGAAATTGACAAAAAAATCTAAAAGTGTTCCAACCATCTCCGGTCTCCCCTACTTGAGTAACGCTGCTCTATTGTATCTGCAGTTGATTGCAAATAGGATCATTAGGCTATATGCCTACAACAGGCTGTGGAAGAAGGGCCACATCATTCATCCTGAATGGGGCTTGCTGAACCTGGATATTGTATCTCATAGTTGAGGTGATACAATAAACTAAACGGGGTGATGAAGATTACCACTGATTAACGTTGTCCTTCATAGCCACTGAGAAAGAGAGGGGGGGAATAAGAAGATCAAGATCATGTGAAATATATGTTTTAAAGATAAGCGATAGAAGGCAGTAGATTTGTTAGGACCAGTGAAGGAGCGTCTCTGAAGCCCAATGTGTCTGTTAGATAGTCTTCTACTGCCCTCTTCTGGTGAGTATGAACTCCTTTATTATTGACATGCCAACGACAAAGACAAACTCCCCTAATCATAACACAGAATATGAATTGGTCACAACAAATATACAGCGATGGGAGAACGTAAAATACTTTCGAAGCCGAATAGACATGTTGAATTGAACAATTGCTAGAGATCAATCCAGAGAGCAGACACAGAACCGTAGTGTCCGTTCACATAGCCTTCTTATTTCCAGCACCATCATATCCACCTCAGGCAGTATAATTATAATGAGGACACCCAGAGTGTGTTCCTAATGACACACCCCTGTACTGTCTGTCTCATTATCTCTGGGCCCGATGGGGAGAAAGGTTGCTATGCTTGCTACTGTTCTTATTGCTGCTTCAGAATGGTCAGAGTCACATGTCACCCCGGCAGAGTAAAATGACATAGAGAATGAGCCCCAAACCACCACAGGCTGCTCTTACTATTATCACCTCCATGGGCATTGAATGTAAGAGCTCTACAAGGACAGATGAGAGTAGAGGTGAGCCATACTCTTAATAGAGATCTCTAGCATGAGTAACACCACAAACCCTGCTCTCATCGTTGCTGCTTGACATTTTCTCTATAGCTTTTTGGACTTTTTCTGATCTTCTCAAATGCTTGACTACTTCTTCCTTAATACATACAGTACCAGTCTGAAGTTTGGACACACCTACTCATTCAGGGTTTTTCTTTATTTTTACAATCTTCTACATTGTAGAATAATAGTGAAGACATCAAAACTATTTGTCACATTCGTTAAAAGGATCGGCCCAAGGCGCAGCATGCGTACATTCTTATTTATTAAAAGAATGAACATTGAACAAACTAACAAAATGAACCATGACTCGATACAAAGGCGTGCTGACAGGCAACTACACATAGACAAGCTCCCACAAACACCAAAGGGAAATAGCTACCTAAATATGATCCCCAATCAGAGACAACGATAAACAGCTGCCTCTGATTGGGTAACATATCAGGCCACCATAGACATACAAATCACCTAGACCTACAAAACCCTGACATACAAAAAACCCTAGACAATACAAAAACTAGCGTACCCACCCTAGTCACACCCTGACCTAACCAAAATATAAAGAAACCAGAGATATCTCAGGTCATGGTGTGACACTATTAAAAATCTCATATGGAATCATGTAGTAACCAACAAAATGATAAACAACTCAAAATATATTTTATGTTTGAGATTCTTCAAAGTAGCCACCCTTTGCCTTGATGACAGCTTTGCACTCTCTTGGCATTCTCTCAAGCAGCTTCATGAGGTAGTCACCTAGAATGCATTTAAATTAACAGGTGCGCCTTGTTAATTCATGGAATTTCTTTCCTTATTAATGTGTTTGAGACTATCAGTAGTGTTGTGACAAGGTCGGGGCGGTATACAGAAGATTGCCCTATTTGGTAAAAGACCAAGTCCATATCATGGCAAGAACAGCTCAAATAAGCAAAGAGAAACGACAGTCCATCAATACTTTCATACATGAAGGTCAGTCAATATGGAAAGTTTCAAAAACCATCAAGCGCTATGATGAAACTGGCTCTCATGAGGACCGCCACAGGGAAGGAAGACCCAGAGTTACCTCTGCTGCAGAGGACAAGTTCAATAGAGTTAACTGCACCTCAGATTGCAGCCCAAATGAATGCTTCACAGAGTTCAAGTAACAGACACATATCAACATCAACTGTTCAGAGGAGACTACGTGAATCAGGCCTTCATGGTCCAATTGCTGCAAAGAAACCTCTACTAAAGGACACCAATAATAAGAATAGGCTTGCTTAGGCCAAGAAACAAGAGCAATGGACATTAGACTGGTGGAAATCTGTCCTTTGGTCTGATAAGTCCAAATTCAAGATTTCTGGCTCCAACCGCCGTGTCTTTGTGAGACGCAGAGTAGGTGAACAGATGATCTCTGCACGTGTGGTTCCCACCGTGAAGCATGGAGGAGGAGGTTTGATGGTGCTTTGCTGGTGACACTGTCTGTGATTTATTTAGAATTCAAGGCACACTTAACCAGCATGGCTACCACAGCATTCTGCAGCGATACACCATACCATCTGGTTTGCGCTTAGTGGGACTATCATTTGTTTTTCAACAGGACAATAACCCAACACACCTCCAGGCTGTGTAAGGGCTATTTGACCAAGAAGGAGAGTGATGGAGTGCTGCATCAAAAGACTAGGCCTCCACAATCACCAGACCTCAACCCAATTGGGGTGGTTTGGGATGAGTTGGACCGCAGAGTGAAGGAAAAGCAGCCAACAAGTGTGTGAAATCCTTCAAAACTGTTGGAAAAGCATTCCAGTTGAAACTGGTTGAGAGAATGCCAAGAGTGTGCAAAGCTGTCATCAAGGCAAAGGGTGACTACTTTGTTGTTTAACCCTTTTTAAGTTACTACATGATTCCATATGTGTTATTTCATTGTTTTGATGTCTTGACCAGTATTCTACAATGTAGAAAATAGTAAAATGTATGTCCAAACTTCAGACTGGTACTGTATATTTTTGAAATTATCTGTGACAAGAACAGCTTATTTTTGTATTGCTTACCAAAAAAATGGCATATTGGGGTTATACTTTGTACAATGAGAAAACAATGGAACTCGGCTAGTCTAACGCGAAATGTAGAGTTGGCGTGTGACTATGGATGGCCAGAAGTGGGCAGTAGACTATTTCCCTGTGTTCAGAGGGGAATCCAACCACCTCCTCTCCACCCCCCGTGGTCTGGCTGAGGAATGGGGGGATGGAGTTTGTGTTGTGGGTGTGATGAAGGGCATGCGGGGGCGGAGGAGCAGGGAATGGGACGCTCCTGCCAGCTGCTCCCCTAACGTGACAGAGACAGGTGCTGACAATTCATCCCTCAGTCAGCCCAGGAACTTCCACAGACACACACAGAGACACATTCATGGACAGACATTCATTCATTGCACATACCAGGGTTAGCCAACAAACACACCAGCTATTTTCACTCTTGTTATAGGCCTTCTGTACCCATTGGGCACAAAAGTCAATTCAACGTCTATTTAAAGAAATAGAACGTTGGTTCAAAGAAATTGAATTTAAATGTTGTGGAAACAATGTTGATTCAACCAGTGTGTTCCCAGTGAGTATATACTTCAACTTTAACACACTTAAACTGTTACATTAGTTTCAATAATCTGTTTCACACTTTTTCTACAAATCACCTGATTACTTCCATAATAATTCCATTACCCCAAACAAGTAGATTTGAACAACTTTTAAACCACAGTGTAGCTGTGGATCTTGCCTCCCAGAACCATGTTGGAAGGACAGCTTTAGTACATTGGGAAACATGGTGTAATGCAGGGCCGTGCACAGACCTTTCAGGGGACAGGTGCTCAAACTGAAAAAAGGGCTTACGCCTATTTGTTTTGTAATTTATCTTCAGAGCTTTTAAATAATAACTTCATAATTTAATATTCATAACTTCTAACTCAAGATATATGGCTGGCTGGCTAGTGGCTTGTGTGGATATTTTAGTATAGACTAGGCCTACCTGTGTTGCTGCTGCAGACTGAGGAAGGAGTTGGGTCAGAGGGAGGGTCGTTGATGCAGCCACTCCCCTCTGCCGCTGGAACCTGGACTCAGGTGTAAATGTAACATAGTAAATGTAAATCTGTCTGCCTCCATTTTGTTCGATATTTTACATTTCGTATGTTATTTATTAATTTGTGGATGTCCATCATCCATTTCGTATGATATATAAGGAATTACAATTCGTACAATATGTTACGAATTTGCAATACGTATGATATATATGCCCACCAACCACCCACCTTTCATTTTTGCTGTCGCTCTTTCTTGCAGTCAAATTACCAAATTGCCCTCTATTTGCCTCATAGGTAGAATGTTATGAATTTTTTCCTAATTAATAAACTTTTTTTTTTACTCTGAAAATCCAGTGTTTATATGTCAAACGGTTTAGTTATATTTCAGTCTTCTGGGATATATATAGTGTTACAGAGTGTTATAGAGTGTTACATTGGGATGCAAACTCAAAATTGAATAGATTTCAACACTATATCTGACATGGTACAAGTGTCTTCTTTTTTGTTGTTGTTGCCCATAACCATGAGTTTAAGGTGTTTACTTTTGTTTCCAAGTAGATTTGTTTAAGACTACCAATAAACACTTTGTATGACCCTGATTTACCTTACTGCAGTAGATTAAGTAACTTTCTGTCTTAGTATATAACCATACCAAACATAACATATGATACTAAGTTGACTGTCCCAGATTTACATTTAGTATGTTACATCTAGTCTATGAGACCAGGCTGGTCGTTCTGGTTCTCTCTGCTGCACATATCAGCAAATCAGACCGAATATTCATGATGATGTACAGTATATTAAGCGTTAATCAAATGTTATACAACTGGTGGGTCTAATCCTGAATGCTGATTGGTTAAAACCACATTCCAGCTGGTGTCTGTCTATTCCACAAGTTACCACTGGCTAAATCTATGACTTTAAAATGCCAATTTACGCTGTTCCATCTGATTGCGCAATCCACTGTCTCATCCAGCCCAGGCAGGGAAGTTATGAACTTGATCTCCACTATAAAAAGCATCTAGACATTCTATCAAATTTATTTTAGACTAACGTTTAGTTTTCAACAGTGGATATTTGTATAAACCTTACTGTCTGACTCTCCAAAATTTGCAATATTGTTTCAATTTTCAAATTCCATCTCCAGCTGTCCCATAGTAATGAATGTGTCGAGAGTCGGGATGAGACAGACAGGCAGGCAGCATTTCTCAGCCAGTCGAAATCATGAATCAGCTGGCATAATGTTTATGAATATATACAAAGAAATGTCTATTGAAAAAGGTCAAACGAAACAAAGTGCAGCTAGTTTGCAGTCTTTCCAGCTTCAGTTTGAACTGATTGTGTTAGTTGTGTTGATGGCTAACTCCTCTGAACAACAGTGTCCTGACTGACGAGCGAGCACATTTTCTATGCCAGGCGGAATCGCGCCTCATTAGCTTATTGTTACGGATGTACAAAGAAATGTCACCGCTTAAACAAATGCAAATGCGCTACTTTGCTGTTATTCCGGCTGCACATTTCGATGTGACTGTAAATTAGCCGTAGTCGGCTAGCTAGCAAGCAAGGGATAAGAACGTTTCCAGTCAGTATAGCAATGAAACATTTAGAACGAACACCTGGGTCACGTCCATAGATAGAGAACAAAAAGACTGAACAACTGGGTCGTGTCTCTCTTGCAACCAAACCGATAGAACAAATGACCAGCTGGCTTGGGTAGCAGTGGGTGGGGGGTTACGAACTTTACAATGCCACAACGATTTGTGGGCAATGGGTTCAGAACAACAACGACACAACTTTATACGAAAAAATTAGACCACCACCCAAAAGGATGAGTGTGAGGACAAGGGGGCATGTGCTGGGCGCAGGTTGACTACTATCTGTGCAAGTGCCTGGTGTAAAGGTATAATGTGTTTACTCCCAGCTACTCATTTTAACGTCTGACCCTAGAGAACACTCAGAGACAGGGGTGATGAACATTGAGAGTAGCGTAGAGAACAGTCTGGTTTTCAGATCCTCCGCGGCTCCCCCGTTCTCCCCTCAGTCTCCCCTCTCCTCACCTCTGGCCGCCTCATATCAATCAGCAGTCAGCACAGAGGGTGAAAAACAGAGATCAGTAAGTGAGCAGCACTCTCTGAGGAGAAAAACAACAGTCTGGACTGGGTGAGAGGCCTAGCTCCACATCTCCACAAACTTAACACTACCTCCTCCACTCTGCTCTTTAAAGACTCCTCACAACAGCCGAGTCAGGCACCCTTCAAGGATGCATTTTGAGAGATACAGCACATTGAAAGATTCCCCACTGCCTTAAAAGAAGTGCCATACTATAATGCACAGAGAGCAGTAATATTTTCTTCACCCGCAGTTTTGACATGGTGTTCCAAACAGCTGAAGATGAAAGGGTGTTGGGAAAATGGTCTGTATTTCTGAGGACCCAACATACACATAACAGAACTGCATGGGCAGTAAAGGTTCCATATGCACCCTTAGGACATGTAAATACCTCCAACTGGGCAACAGGCTTGTGTCTGTGCCAGAGTTAGTGAAAAGCAAATGACCTGTTCAGAACTGTAGAGAGAGGACCTTCACTAACTGAATTTAGGGAATTGTCAGATGACGTAGTTTTGGACATGTGTTCTGTTTGCGACAATGAATATTGTATTAGTACGTTGAGGGTGAGTGCAGTGTTGAGTGCGAGTGTGTACATACAGTAGAGGCTCCTCCTGGGCTGTGTGGTCCAGGGTCAGGGACAGTAGGCCTGCCAGAGCAGAGCAGTGACCGACTGAACACTGCTGCTGAGGACTGACCTTCCCCAGGGCTCTCTTCACCACACAGTACAGCCACCAGCTGCTCTTCTGCTCTCCTCTCCACACTCCTTTATTTTCCTCTTTCTCTCTCGTTCACTCACTATCTCGCTCTCTTTCTACCTTTATGTTTCTCTCCATCTCTCCTTTACTCTTCCCTCTGTCCCTCTCTTTACATTTTCTTTCTCTCTGTCTCTCGCTCTCTTTCTTGCTATCTCAATCCTCTCTATATATCCATATTTCTCTCTCTCGCCTTTTCTCTCTACCTATCTCTCTCTCTGCATCCAGTGAACCCCCCCCCCCTCCCTATTTCCCTGCCCATAGCTGGGGTGTGTCCCAGTTGGAGACTCGGAGGGCTAAGGGGTTAGAATTTCAGACTTCAGCCCTCCCATGCACCCCAGTGCACATGTGCTGTCACTCAATCGCCTCTGCACTCACTGCCCAGAGAAAGAGAGGGAGAGACACACACAGGGGGTTTGGATTTGAGACATTTGGTTCCATTGCCCAGTACAGTCAGGAACCCTGAGCTTCTCTTAAAACTGGTTTGAGAAAGAGGATCCACCGTGGTCATTGGGTACAGTACGTGTAGGAGTTCGTTGAGAAGATCACATGCTGGCACAGGAGATGGCATCAAGGGGGTTGGCAGTGCTGTGTGTGCTGGTGGCTGGCCTTGGTCAGGTAGGAAATATCATACTACTTTGAGTACTGTGGTGTCACTCTATAGACTTCATGCCCTACACTTCCTTAAATCACACAGAATTGGAACCATTTCAACTTCAGGCTATAATATATATGCCATTTAGAAGACACTTTTATCCAAAGAGACTTACAGTCATCTGTGCATACATTTTACATATTGCTGGTCCTGTGAATCGAACCCACTACAGTGGCGTTACAAGCGCCGTGCTCTACCAACAGAGCTACAAACGGATACATTTGATATTTTCTCATAGTATGCTTGTCAGACCTTTACTTTGATGTATATGTGTTATTTAAAGCAGTTTAAATGTGATTTAAGTCATTTTAGCTGTGTTTGTTCTATACTTCCACAGTGCAGGAGTTAGGGGTTAGCTGTGGTGGGACAAACTTTTAGCTATTTATTTAGTCAATCTATGGTTTATGTTTGAATTGATGAAATATGCTATGTTTAACATAACAAACTGATTTTCATCAATAAAAGTGATAAACATCATGTGAAGAGGTGAACGTGGCTATTGGCTAATCTAAACATTTCAGAATCGTTGTAGATCAGATGATGAATACTCTTGTAAATGACCAACGAATGCTGATGTTTTATACATCAGGCAGAAATCAGGGCTCCACTGTTAGCAGGCTTGTCATCAACACCATTATAAGACACATAATGGATGACATTGTAAACAGACATTTTACTAACATAACTTCAAAACTCATTCAGTCACTAGGGCTGTTTATACATGTAATGGAACCCAGGTTGGAGATGTAGACAATTGGCCCTCAGTAACCTCTTCTGTTGAATGGCCTGAAATTATTATGAATGTTGCAGGTTTGCAGCTAATTCATTTCCAAAATTATGGATAGCAAGATTTCAAACATTTTTTTAAGCAATGGCTTTGAATTGATGATGGCAAAGTGTGTAGCCTACAGTATATTTTTATAATGACATAGTTCTGAAATGGGTAAGGGCAACTATCTGAGTCACATTTTCTTTATTAGTGTATCCAATTCGAGAACCACATGGTAAACGACATCAGCTGTAGAAGATGGTCAGAATAGATCATTGAAACAGCCGCGGGGAATGCCAGTCGTTCACAGTTTGCCGCCAGCCATCGGCCATGTGTCTTACTGTGATTTAGAGGAACAGGTATGTGATGACGCAACCTATGGGGCTTAGCTTGCATCACAAAATGTGTAATCTGAAAGTAATACACTTTAAGTACAAACACATACTAAAGAACATGAACACCGGGACCATCAACAATAGACTATAGCCCAATGCCCACTCTACACTTGAAGGCCCATACATTCATATGATGTGGATTATCCATACACTTCAAATCACATTTAATTAGTCACATGCGTCAAATACAATAGTGAAATGCTCACTTACAAGCACCTCACCAACAATGCAGTTTAAAAAATTTGAATAAGAAATTAAAGGAACAAGTAATTAAAGAGCAGCAGTACAATAACAATAATGAGACTATATACAGGGGGTAACGGTACAGAGTCAGTGTGCGAGGGCACCGGTTAGTTGAGGTAATTGAGATAATATGTACATGTAGGTAGAGTTATTAAAGTGACTATGCATAGATAATAACAGAGAGTAGCAGCAGTGCAAAAGAAGGGGTGGGCAATGAAAATAGTCTGGGTAGCCATTTGATTAGATGTTCAGGAGTCTTATGGCTTGGGGATAGAAGCTGTTTAGAAGCCTCTTGGACCTAGACTTGGCACACCGGTACTGCTTGCCATGTGGTTGCAGAGAGAACAGTCTATGACTACGGCTTTTTAGGGCCTTCCTCTGACACCGCCTGGTATAGAGGTCCTGGATGGCAGGAAACTTGGCCTCAGTGATGTACTGGGCCGTACGCACTACCCTCTGTAGTGCCTTGCATCAGAGGCTGAGCAGTTGCCATACCAGGCAGTGATGCAACCAGTCAGGATGCTCTCGATGGTGCAGCTGTAGAACCTTTTGAAGATCTGACGACCCATGCCAAATCTTTTCAGTCTCGTGAGGGGGAATAGGTTTTGTCGTGCCCTCTTCACAACTGTCTTGGTGTGCTTTGACCATGTTAGTTTGTTGGACACCAAGGAACTTGAATCTCAACCTGCTCCACTACAGCCCCATCGATGAGAATGGGGGTGTGCTCGGTCCTCCTTTTCCTGTAGTCCACAATCATCTCCTTTGTCTTGATCATGTTGAGGAAGAGGTTGGTGTCCTGGCACCACACGACCAGGTCTCTGACCTACTCCTTATAAGCTGTCTCATCGTTGATCAGGCCTACCACTGTTGTGTCATCGGCAAACTTAATGATGGTGTTGGAGTCGTGCCTGGCCGTGCAGTCATGAGTGAACAGGGAGTATAAGAGGGGACTGAGCACGCACCCCTGAGGGGCCCCTGTGTTGAGGATCAGCGTGGCAGATGTGTTGTTACCTACCCTTACCACCTGGGGGCGGCCAGTCAGGAAGTCCAGGATCCAGTTGTAGAGGGAGGTGTTTAGTCCCAGGGTCCTCAGCTTGTTGATGAGCTTTGAGGTCACTATGGTGTTGAACGCTGAGCTGTAGTCAGTGAATTGCATTCTGACATAGGTGTTCCTTTTGTACAGGTGGGAATGGGCAGTGTGGAGTGCAATAGAGATTACATCATCTGTGGATCTGTTAGGGCGGTATGCAAATTGGAGTGGGTCTAGGGTCTATGGAATAATGGTGTTGATGTGCGCCATGACCAGCCTTTTAAAGCACTTCATGGCTACAGACGTGAGTGCTATGGGTCGGTAGTTGTTTAGGCAGGTTACTTTAGTGTTCTTGGGCACAGGGACTATGGTGGTCTGCTTAAAACATGTTGGTATTACAGACTCGGACAGGGAGAGGTTGAAAATGTCAGTGAAGACACTTGCCAGTTGGTCAGCGCATGCTCGCAGTACACGTCCTGGTAATCAGTCTGGCCCTTCGGCCTTGTAAATGTTGACCTGTTTAAAGGTTTTACTCACATTGGCTGCGGAAAGAGTGATCACACAGTCGTCCAGAACAGCTGGTGCTCTCATGCATGTTTCAGTGTTATTTGCTGATGGATCGTCGGAGGGCATAGCGGGATTTCTTATAAGCTTCCGGGTTAGAGTCCCGCTCCTTGAAAGCTGCAGCTCTTTAGCTCAGTGCGGATATAGCCAGTAATCCATGGCTTCTGGTTGGGGTATGTACGTACGGTCACTGTGGGGACAATGTCATCGATGCACTTATTGATGAAGACAATGACTGATGTGGTGTACTCCTCAATGCCATCGGAAGAATCCCTGAACATATTCCAGTCTGTGCTAGCAAAACAGTCCTGTAGCTTAGCATCTGCTTCATCTGACCACTTTTTTATTGACAGAGTCACTGGTGCTTCCTGCTTTAATTTTTGCTTGTAAACAGGAATCGGGAGGATTAATTATGTAATCTATTTCAGTAATCTATCTGTGAGTGGACCGATGTGAGAGACCTAAAACCACAGAACAAGATCCTTCATACCTGAGGATCCTAGTTACTCAGGTTACATACAGCACATCAGATAACTATTTTAGCCTATGTGAGTTTGTGGTGTTACAACCCAGTGAGTGGAAAGTGGCTGGCGAGATTTCTACTATTTCTACTAGATTACGAGATTTCTACTAGATTATTACTACATCTACCCCAAAGGGAGAAAGGCTGTGTTGTTTTTGAGAATATCCCTGGGAAAGAAAGAGGGTTGTGTTGCCTACAGAGCATGGGCTCTGTTCATAGAGACGGTCATGTTGGCCAGCAGCTGTTCCCAGATGCGTACTTGATGCCATTTGTCCTGCTCAGTAATCCCCGCAGCGGAAAGAGGAGTCGGCCACTCCCTAAACCATGAAATCAGGGACAAATCCGTCCATAAAGCAGCAGCCGGTGCTGAGTTCATGCTCATTGGAAGAAATCACTCAGTACAGCTGCTCAGCGTCTGAATCACACGCCTGTTCTGTTTGTGTGGATGCTTTCTGTTTTACACAGACTTGGGTTTCAGGAACAGGAAGGGCCTCCACTACAGGGGCAGAATCAACATTAAAACCACCATGCCAGTGCACTGTTACCAGAGATTATCTTTCCCAATGGCTCTTTCCCGATTCATATTTCCTTGATTGCTGGCATCCACTCTCCTCACCTCTTTCTCAAAGATCTGAGTGGAGAGGCCTTGGATCTTCCCCTCCGATGTGAGGTGAGGAGAAAGGACACGAAGATGAAGGAAAGACAAATTAGGAAAGAGACAATGTGGTAACAGGCTTTGGTGTTACCTCCATTTTCACCAGCTGAGTCATTGACCAATTAGTGACCCTTCAAAGGATAGGGTCTCTCTCTTCATGTTGTTAGAAAACAGGTTCCATTTAGTCTTTGTTCATGTTCCATTCACAACAGATGTGACAAACATTACATGGAAAGGAACAGGAAAATACATTTTTGAAATGGGACACTTGTTATCCCATCTCATTCAGAGCACCTGATGCCTTGCATCAAAGGATGTTTTCTCTCTGACACAAAAGGTAATGTATTTTCTTTCGAATGAGATAAGGGAATAGCAGTGGCAGACAAGGCCGATGGAACAAAAACAGCAGTGTTAATGGGCACAGTAATGGTCTCTCCTTGGACTTCTATCATGACCCGCTGAAAGAGGACTGACCCTGGAGCGAAGAAGGGGTAGTGGTGGAGGTGGTGGTGGTAGTAGGGGTGGTGGTAGGGGTGGATGGTGGTAAGGGTGATGGTGGTGGTAGGGATGGTTGTGGTGGTGGTAGGAGTGGTGGTGAGGGTGGTGGTGGTAAAGGTGGTGGTGGTAAAGGTGGTGGTGGGAAGACTCCTGAGCCAGAGCTGGGAGAAAGAAATAAAGGTGACATCATGAGCTGAGGAAGTGGTTTTGGTCCTGGTACAACCTCCCTCGGGTTTTCATAAAATTCTATTTTCACTCCCACACTCTGGGAGTGGAGTCCTAAGTAACTCTCGCCGTCCCCACTAGGTCAGCATTCATGAAGCTCAGACATCTGCTTTTGTGAAACCCTGGCTCGTACCCCCAAAAATAGGAGGCCCAAGAAGCCATAGCTGAGGGGTTGGGAAGCGAGGTAGATAGCTGCTCATTACAAGACAATGAATGAGCCTTTGGAACAGTGACGGAGGGGGAACTTGAGGGGAACAGGGGCACCTGTCTGACCCTCCACCCCATGACCAGAGGGATTGTCAGGCATGCGGCCTGCATTCTCTCCCTCTTCCCCTCCTGCTCATGCTGTGGCACTCTGGCCAGTTCACATACACAGACTGTACCTCCACTCAGCTAGCACATGGCTGACTCAGGGGTCTATTTTATATTCTATTTTAGAGAGGAAAGTCTCTAAAGTTATGACTTACTGTTTGAATCTGTGACAAAGCAGACATAGAATTGGAACTCTAGCAAGAGCATACTGTAATTCTAAAAGCCTTATGTTTCTGTCTAGATATGTATGAGTGATGGTAGATATCTGTGTCTCTTGCACTGACTACGACCCTATGACCAGCTGCGGTAAATGGTTGTTTTATCACACAGCAGCTACTACTGTAAACCACAAATACATATTTCAAACAGAGTTACTACTCTCATGACATACCTCATACAGTTGGTGCAAGCTTGTAACAGCTCTGAAGATATAAGGGAAGGGTATCAGTCATGCTCCCCCACCATGTCATACCCATGGGTGTGTGTGTAACTTTTTTCTCTCTCTCTCATTTTCAAGGCAATTGTTTTTTGTTGTTGTTTATCATTTGAAATCCCTCCCCCGACTGAGCATCCTTGACTCAACAGCATGAATTTGAATAATTTCATCCTTGGATACGATAGTAGGCATAATGTTCTATCTACCAAGCTTCAGTAAATAATTGTCTACTCCATGGGACAGATGTTGGTCTCTTAGCAGCTAAGTTTCATTCACAAAATGCAGGATCTAAATGAGTCTGAGAGATTGGCCCACTTTCAAAGCTATTTTTAGAGACAACCGAGAGAGTTGCCAAGGGTCCTTGCTGCTGGCACTACCCATGACAGTCTCGCTTCAGCTCCTCAGTGTGGGGTCAGTCTGAGCAGTATTTTCGTCAGTCTGAGCAGTATTTTCGTCAGTCTGAGCAGTATTTTCCTCACAGCAACCGCTTAATACCTGGAAACGTTGCCGCAAACCTTTTGACAGTAAACACACCGCAAATAAGATCATGGATGTTTTGATTGTGAAATACACAGTGATTTTGAAATACAATTTATTGAGATGCTCTGCATAGTTGTATATCAAGCTTGGTGTTGACCTTGATATCAGCAACGCTGACCGCAATAACACATATGTTCTGATACTTTAACTTTCCCAATACGTTTGCCAGCTTATTCCCTCCTCTTGGCCTCGTCATTAACCAGTCTGCAAATCAACACAAATAAACAATTGAAAGGTTGTGTATAAAGTATGATCTGGTTTGGTACCGCAAGACAGACTATTCCTTACCCTACCTACCTCCTTCAGAGCGCAGTCCTACCTACCTACTTCAGAGCGCAGTCCTACCTACCTACTTCAGAGCGCAGTCCTACCAACCTACTTCAGAGCGCAGTCCTACCTACCTACTTCAGAGCGCAGTCCTACCTACTTACTTCAGAGCGCAGTCCTACCTACCTACTTCAGAGTCCTACCTACTTCGCAGTCCTACCTACCTACTTCAGAGCGCAGTCCTACCTACCTACTTCAGAGCGCAGTCCTACCTACCTACTTCAGAGCGCAGTCCTACCTACCTACTTCAGAGCGCAGTTCTACCTACCTACTTCAGAGCGCAGTCCTACCTACCTACTTCAGAGCGCAGTCCTACCTACCTACTTCAGAGCGCAGTCCTACCTACCTACTTCAGAGCGCAGTCCTACCTACCTACTTCAGAGCGCAGTACACCCCTCTGTGTTAACGGGGGTGTTGACCCCCAAGAGACACCAGGCAACTGCTGGCCACGGGGTGAGAGGCCAAGGTGTAAAAGTATCTGGGAAAAAGTCCCTAAAACAGTTAATGTTGGTGAGAAGAAAGAGGAGGCCTGCTGTCCTTCACCCTAGCTGTCAGAGGTGACTTGTGCTAATTGGTAAGATGACTCCTCGGTGTAGGCCAGTCACTGCTGAACTGGAAAAGAGATGAAGACATTACAGAGCCCTCCTGGTTTTGTTTGCCACCCAGATGGAGTTGAGACCACAGGAGATCAACACAATGATTTTAACAGTGTCTGTTTACTGATTCTCTTCAGAATGTAGCAGGCTCTTTCCAAATTAGACCTCTAGCCCCATTCAACAACCTGATCTCACAAAATTAAACAGGAGCACAGTGTTCAGTTTTAGTTCACAAGGCTAGACCTTAACATCTATTTCTCTTATTCTGATAGTATATGCTATTATTTTACTTGAGTTATTCTTCCTGAGCTGTAGTTGTATTCAATCAAAACCAGTAACCCCACAACACCAAAAAACCTGTTTGAATTCACAAGTTGCCGAGTAGAGCGGTTGAATCAGGAATTCAACAGGAATGTCGTTTTAGTCTTAACCGCATCATCCAGTTACATATTTTGATTGAACAGGGCCTTTGGCCTCTGACTGGCCGTAGCTTGATCTTTGATCTGTGATCAGAGCGGTAGTGGAAGGTGAGAAGGATTTGTTGTCTAGACTGGTATGTGAGTGTAAACATCTCTGTATGAGTGTAGGCAGCGCTACACCAGTGGCTTAGGGTCGGGGTCAGGAATATAGAGCACTCTAAGATTAGTCTGCTCCTAACTCATCTTGCACATAGTTGATATTCAGCATAACAAAGTGCCAGTGTGCCATATCTCCAGGCCTAAGGGACAGGGAAGGGTCACCATGTCCCAATATACAATAGTGATTCAATCTAATAATGTATTCCACATATCAGTGTCTTTATGTATGGAAAGAGTCACGTGAGGAATGGGCTATGGTCAATGTTCCATATTCTGTTTAGTTGTGTTAACATGTTATTACTCTGAAATTACAAGTTGTTACTACAGACTTTATGATTGACGATGAAAAGCTGAATGAGAACAAAAAGTGTTATTTTTATATAGACAATACTTATCTGCCAATGACCGTGATCATGTTGTTACCACTAAATGCTGAGATTATTCTTCTGAAGAGTGATGACAGGTGGTGTGTCTTTCTTATGGAATGTGTGTTTGAATGTGTGTGTGAGGAATTTTGTCATCAGAGCGGATTCGTAAGGTGACCCCCAACCCCTAGTCAGGTGCAAAGTTGAACATAAAGGGGAGTGTGTAAGTGTGAGAAAGAGAGAGGGTGGGAAATCACAGGAACTAAATCCATAGGTGACAGCTGGTGTGAGTGTTTCTGAGTGTGTCTGAGTGTGTGCTTGAGATAAAGGCAGAGCGTGCGTGATAGAGAATGAGAATGAGCACGAGAGTAATTGTTTTTTTGGCAGGCATGATGGGACCCATGTCGTCCAAAATGTTATACTTTTGACTCATTGGACCATAGAACATTCTTCCAAGAGTCTTGATGATCATCCAGGTGCTTCCAGGTGCTTTTTGGCAAACTTGAGTCAACTTTTTGGATGAGATGGGTCCCATTATGTCTGGTGAAAACCAAACACTGCATTCCACAGTAAGAACCTCATACCAATAGTCAGCATGGTGATGGTAGTGTGATGGTTTGGGGATGCTTTGCTGCCTCAGGACCTGGACGACTTGTCTTAATAGAAGGAACCATGAATAACCATGAACCATGAATTCTGCTCTGTATCAGATAATTCTATCGGAGAATGTTAGGCCATCCATCTGTGAGCTGAAGCTGAAGCGCAGCTGGGTCATACAGGAAGACAATGATCCAAAATACAATAAATTCTACATGAAAATTGCTTACATTTCCGGTTTAGGAATGACCTAGTCAAAGTCCAGACCTAATCCCAATTGAGATGTTGTGGCAGGACTTGAAACAAGCAGTATATGCTTGAAAACCCTGTCGCTAAGTTAATGCAGTTCTGTATGGAAGAGTGGACAAAATGTCCACCACAGCGACGTGAGAGACTGATCAACAACTACAGGAAGCGTTTGGCTGCAGGGATTGCAGCTAAAAGGTGGCACAACCAGTTATTTAGTGTAAGGGGGCAATTACTTTTTCACACAGGGAATTGAGTGTTGCATAGCTGATAATTAAATAAATAAAATAAGTATCATATTTTTGGGGTTATTTATAAACTCAGGATCCTTTTATCTAATATTAGGTTTTGGTTGAAGATCTGATAACATACAGTATCAAAAATATACAAAAGTACAGAAAATCAGAAAGGGGGCTAATACTTTTTCACGGCACTGTATGCATACTGTATCTGTATTCTCAGACGTGAAATCCACAGATTAGGACCTAATGAATGTGTTTCAATTGACTGATTTCCTCATATGAAATGTAACTCAGTAACATCTTTGAAATTGCTGCATGTTGCGTTTATATTTTTGTTCAGCGTACAATATGCACTGAGTATACAAAACATTAAGAAAACCTGCTCTTTCCATGAGATAGACTGACCAGGTGAATCCAGGTGAATGGATCCCTTATTGATATCACTTAATAAATCCACTCCAATCAGTGTGGGTGAAGGGGAGGAGAGAGGATAAATAAGGATTTTAAAGCCTTGAGACATGGCTTGTGTGTGTGCCATTCAATGGCTGAATGGGGAAGATAACAGATTTAAGTGCTTTTGAATGGGGCATGGTAGTACAACCTGGTCTAAGACCATTTCGTATTATTCTGTACGTGAATCTGAGATACTCCATTTAGTATGGTATATTACGTTTCGTATGGTATGTATTCACTTGTGGATGTCCATCACCTATTTTCGTAGACATGTTATGAAATATAATTCACATTATATGTTACGAATTTTAAAAACGTACAATATGTTATGAATTTGCAAAACATACTACAGTTGAAGTTGGAAGTTTACATACACTTAGGTTGGAGTCATTAAATCTTGTTTTTCAACCACTCCACACATTTCGTGTTAACAAACTATAGTTTTGGCAAGTCAGTTAGGACATCTACTTTGTGCATGACACAAGTAATTTTTCCAACAATTGTTTATAGACAGATTATTTCACTTATAATTCACTGTATCACAATTCCAGTGTGTCAGAAGTTTACATACACTAAGTTGTCTGTGCCTTTAAACAGCTTGGAAAATTCCAGAAAATGATGTCATGGCTTTAGAAGCTTCTGATAGGCTAATTGACATCATTTGAGTCAATTGGAGGTGTACCTGTGGACGTATTTCAAGGCCTACCTTCAAACTCAGTGCCTCTTTGCTTGACATCATGGAGAAATGTCCTCTGGTCTGATTAAACAAAAATAGAACTGTTTGGCAATAATGACCATCGTTATTTTTGGAGGAAAAAGGGAGAGGCTTGCAAGCCGAAGAACACCATCCCAACCGTGAAGCACGGGGGTGGCAGCATCATGTTGTGGGGGTGTTTTGCTGCAGGAGGGACTCATGCACTTCACAAAATAGATGGCATCATGAGGTAGGACAATTATGTGGATGTATTGAAGCAACATATCAAGACATCAATCAGGAAGTTAAAGCTTGGTCGCAAATGGGTCTTCCAAATGGACAACAACCCCAAGCATTCTTCCAAAGTTGGGGCAAAATGGCTTAAGGACAACAAAGTCAAGGTATTGGAGTGGCCATCACCAAGCCCTGACCTCAATCAAAAAGAAAATGTATGGGCAGAACTGAAAAAGCGTGTGCAAGCAAGGAGGCCTACAAACCCGACTCAGTTACACCAGCTCTGTCAGGAGGAATGGGCCAAAATGGAAGGCTACCCGAAACATTTGACCCAAGTTAAACAATTTAAAGGCAATGCTACCAAATACTACTTGAGTGTATGTAAACATCTGACCCACTGGGAATGTGATGAAAGAAATAAAAGCTGCAATAAATCACTCTCTCAACTATTATCCTGACATTTCACGTTCTTAAAATAAACTGGTGATCCTAACTGACCTAAGACAGGGAATTTTTTACTAGGACTAAATGTCAGGAATTGTGAAAAACTGAGTGTATGTAAACTTCCAACTTCAACTGTATATGCTACGAATTTGCAAAACATATGATATAATGATATACAAATTCTGGCTATGTGGCCAATGTTAGCTTGCTAACTAACAATAGATTGGCTAGGGGTTAGGGTTAGGGGTTAATGTTAGGGTTAGGTTTAGGAGTTCGGTTAATGTTAGGGTTAGGGATAACTAAAAGTGTTAAGGTTAGGGGAAGGGTTAGCTAACATGCGAAGTAGTTGTAAAGTAGATAAAAAGTAGTTGAAAAGTTGCTAATTAGCTAAAATGCTAAGCTTGTTCCACCCATCCAACCACCCTACGTTTGTTTTTGCCAAACATATCATACTAATTTGAGTGTCCAGGATTTACATTTACTTAGTCTACGAGACCAGGCTGGATAGTAGGTGCCAGGAGAAACCAGTTTGAACTGCAACACTGCTGGGTTTTTCACGCTCAACAGTTTCCCGTGTGTATCAAAAATGGTCCACCACCCAAAGGACATCCAGACAACTTGACACAACTGTGGAAAGCATTGCAGTCAACATGGGCCAGCATCCCTGTGGGATGTGTTCCTAATGTTTGGTATACTCAGTGTATGTCTCCACACACCTTGGCTATTGAGGGATTCAAGACAGTGTCATTTTTTTATTGACCTCAGATTCTGTCTGTCATTGTAAAAGTAGCCTGTCATTTAGATCATTTGTGAGGTAAAGCCTCCAGTCATCTAAATTTTTCCCTGGGCGCTAGGCTACAAAATAATTGTCCCTATGTGTGCAACTTATGCAAGCACCATTTCTTTATTACAATTGTGATTTCTTTTCATACGTTCTGGTACTTCAGAGCACCCCCCTCTCGGGCTCACTTTTTGTTTCCAGCACCTCCCAATTTACAAATTAAGCGCTGGAGATGTAGTGTGTGAAATCTGAACCCATGCCTCTCCACCCCCTCACCCACTTTAGGGACGGGGCGGGGGGGGGTCACCATTCAACCACCACCAGGCCGCAGAGAGAGGCCAGCTGCTGCATCCCTCACCAACTGATATTAGTAGCCACAACACGACTACCAAAAATATACAAATGTATTTGGGTTCCTTGACATGAAGAATGTGAATCATGATTTAAACAACTTCATTCATCTAGAAATGTATGGCCCTCACTCAGACCATCTAAATGGTCTCTTAAATGAATCCCATTCTGTTGCCCCCAGGTCGGGAGCAGTGGCCAAGCGGGCAGGGAGGACCTGAATCCAGCGGCCCTGTATCCATGGAGACAGAGGAGCAGTGGGGATCTGAGCAGGGTGAAGAGGGACTGGATTATCCCTCCAATCAGGGTGCTGGAGAACAGCAAGCAAGTCCCTGAAAACCTGGTCCAGGTACTGAATCACGTCATCTCATCCATACTGATGTTAGGGCCTCTATATTGTACACATTAACTGATGAGAGTGTTGGCTAAGTGACTACAACGTAAATGTTAGGATAACACTGACACTTTTTGGTCCAGTGAAATTGATCTTACCAAACATGGTATGTAAGATCAGTCACGTGTGATCAAGACAACCTACTGCTCTCAGACTAAAGTGAACATGGCTATTGTCCAGACAGACAGCCATTTAAACTGAGCATGAAAGAGCCACGCTGGCCTCTCTGACCTCCAGAACCACTAACCAGTTATGTGCTGTTGCTCTCCCTCTCTGTTCCCATCAGTGACCACATTCACACCTGGTACTCTATGTGATGTTCTGTTCAGTTCACTCTCCTCTCACTCTTTCAATGAGATTCTCACCCAGCCATCCTCCTGTGTTGTTTGTTTCTCCAGATCAAATCAGACAAGATTTTTACTGGAGAAGTGATCTACAAGCTGGAAGGACCAGGGGTTGACCAGGACCCTAAGAACCTGTTTGAGATAGACGATAAAACAGGCTGGATCAGGAGCATGATTCCTCTGGACAGAGAGAAATACAGAAGCTTCACGGTACAACTCACAGGAGAGACATTAGCACTATTGCCTTTGACACATAAATTATACTATGTCACTGCAGGTCAGCCAGAACCCTTCTTTTGTTTGGGTAACAAGGAATGTCACATGACATAATAGCATGTTATTCAATGTTAGCATGTTATTCAATGTTAGCATGTCATCCAATGTTTTTCAACTGAACGTCTACCAATGCGATTTTGTTAAATTGACTGTCTTGGTTGAGTGAGAAGGGAAGTATGTTACCATAGTGGGTTGTTTTCTTTGCAGGTCTACATGAGCAGCTGAATATAGACCCAAATCAATCACAGTCAATAAGCTGAGAATTGTGTAAGAACAGCAAACACTATGAATGAAAAGAGGATGTTGAGAAACATAAGAGTAATGTCCCGTTTCTGTTCTCGGCAGCTGAAAGCCTTTGCCCTGTCGCCCAGTGGAGAGAGACTGGAGAATCCCTCCACCATTGAGATCGTAGTGCTGGATCAAAATGATAACCGGCCCAACTTCTCCCAGAAAGAGTTTGCTGGATCCGTTTATGAATTCTCCGTACCAGGTAAACAGATGCATCACCTACACACGCTGTGGATGTACACAAAATGCCTACTGATTGGGTAGTGAACCGAGAGAGTGATTGCTGTTGTTTTAACAGGCACATCTGTGATGTCTGTGACTGCGACTGATGCTGACGACCCAACCACAGACAACGCTATCCTGAGCTATTCCATCATTGGCCAGGAGAGCATCCCGCTTCTCCGCATCAACAAGACCATGTTTGGCATCAACAACGAGACAGGGGCCATTTACACACGAGACGTGGGTCTAGACTGGGAGGTAGGGGCTCTTCCTTTGTCTTTTCATTGACCCATTATTTAGATCATGCCCTTTCTGGTTCAACAGAAGCACAATATTTTGAAAGTTGTTTGAAAGGAAAAACTAATTAATGTAAAATAATATGCTGTATGTGCCATAAATGACTGTGAACGTCTGTGTCCTTACAGGTGGTTAAAGGCTTTCGCTTGAAACTGCAGGTTGCTGACATGTCAGGCATGGGGTTAACCAGTCTTGCGAATGCAGTCATACATGTGACTGACATCAACAACAACCCCCCACGATTCTCCCCAGACCAGGTGAGTTTTACTGTTTAATCTCTCAGGAAACTGTTAGCTCCCTTCCATCAATTGCCTTTTATCAGATGATATAAACGATATGGACACATCATTCAGGCCAGCTTCAAAATATAGACATGCACATTCACGTGTTTATATAAACTAAACACAACACAACTGCGTTGTGTTTCTGTTTCCTGAATACAGTACACTATGTCAGCTGTGGAGAACAAAATAGACTTTGTGATTGGCTGGGTCAACGCCACAGACAATGATGAGCCAGGGACAGGAAACTGGGAGACAAAATACACCATCGCCAAGGGCAACCCCTCTAGGAACTTTGCCATTCGCACAGACCCTGTGACCAACGAGGGTATTCTGTCAGTGGTGAAGGTAAGTTATTCTCCATCCGGCAGGAGGACGGGAGGGAATGTGTGGGGGACATTCTGGCTCCATGTTAGAATGACAAACATGACAATCAGTTAATCCAGTTTATATAAAGCCTATATAGAGTATAGAGCATGTGTTCACACACAGTCAGAGCCAGGCCTTGATACATGACACTGTTACCCCATCTAGTGGTGACTAACTATCCAAGTTGTCTTTCAAAACCTCTGCCTTTTTTGTTTGTTATTGCAGGCTCTGGACTACGAGTCCCAAGAGGTGTATACTCTGACTCTGACAGTGGAGAATGTGAACCCTCTCAGCATCAAGGCCCCCAAGAACCCTGTAAGCAGTGCCACAGTGGTGGTGACCGTGGTGAATGAGAACGAGGCCCCACGCTTTATTAAAGACCCCATAGAGATCTTGGTTCCTGAGTCTGTGGACCCTGGCACCGTGCTGGCCAGTAACATCGCCTACGATCCCGATAATGCAAAACTCAAGTAAGATTGGTGCACTGGAGATCTCTTTCATGTGTGTTTACACTGAATATATAAGAATATACGTTTATATACTATCTGTGTCTATAAGGAAATTAAAACATTGCTGTCATTTCAATCAGGTATGACATACTCAGAGATCCTGAGGGATGGCTTATAATCAATCACGAGACTGGAGAAATCGCAGCCAGGAAACCGTTCAATGTCCTCTCCCCTCACGTCAAGAACAACATTTACAATGCAGTCATCAGAGTCACAGACACAGGTGAGTATACCGAGTTAGCCACTGCTTCACCTCACGTAACTTGAGGCGCCAGGTCAAGCAGGAAGTGACAGTAAATAATGATGCCATTTCCTCCTAGACGCTGGTGGAATCTCGACCACAGCGTCTCTGGTGATCACGTTGTGGGAGACCAATGATTTCCTCCCTCAGCTGTTCCCCCTGATGGGGACGGTGTGCAGCGAGTCAGGGCGGAAGACATCTGGTCTGTTCCTGACTGCTGTGGATGAGGACCTGCCCCCTCATGCAGAACCCTTCACCTTCCACCTGCAAGACATTAATGTGTCTGCCAACTGGACCATCATACAGGTCAATGGTAAGGACAGAATTAGATAGTCCTATTGTCCAAGACACGTTATGTCTTCTCATTCCAACTCCCTCTGTGTTTGTGTCACTCTCTCTCTCTCCAGAGACTCATGCAGTGCTGCGACCCCTGGTAGAGCTGGAGACAGCGGAATATGCTGTCACTGTGTTGGTGACTGACTCTGGCACCCCAAGTCTCAGTGCATATGCTCAGGTCAATGTGACTGTGTGTCCGTGTGGGAAAGACGGTGAATGTAAGACCGAAGCTGCTGCCATATTCGGAACACGAGTTGGTGTCAGCTTCATCGCCTTACTGGTCATCATGGCCAGCATCGCACTCCTGCTGTGTAAGCTATACCTCATCTAAACCCTCACACCTGAACAAAGCACATCGCTACACGAACACACACATTTTCCCAAATGTTTCTGTGCAGTGAGATGGGTCTCTGTTCTCAGTGTTGCTACTCCTGGCTGTAGCCGTGGGTAACTGCAGACGGCATCATATGAAGAAAGGAGAAGGGCTGTTGGTGGGGGATTCAGACGAAGACATCCGTGACAATGTCCTGATCTATGACGAGCAGGGTGGTGGAGAGGAGGATGAGGTCAGACATTATAACACGTTACAGCTGGCAGAACCAAGTTATCTGGTGACAACATCGCCTCTCTTGTCCTATAGACACTTCATATTCCTCATCCTTTACTCTCACTAGAATGCCTTCAACATTGACCTACTGAGGAACCCAACGGAAGTGGGACCACTCCCAATATCCTACTACCCTCCCGTCTCTGGCATCCCCAGGGGAAAGCAGCCACTCAGGAAAGACTACCCAGACAACCTGCCCTCCCCCTCGTATCCACGGAAACCCCCAGCGGACCCCACTGACATTGAGGACTTCATCAATGATGTGAGAAAGGATTCCATCATGACCCTGGCCTATTGTTTTAGTCCGTTGAAATAAGAACGGTCCAAATCCCCAGAGAGAAACAAATGTATTTCTTGCCTATTTGTGTCTCCACAGGGCCTGGAGGCAGCAGACCATGACCCCAACATCCCTCCCTACGACACAGCTCTGATCTATGACTACGAGGGTGATGGCTCCCTGGCAGGCAGCCTGAGCTCCATCGCCTCAGCCAGCTCAGACGGTGACCAGGACTATGACTACCTCAACGACTGGGGACCACGCTTTAAGAAACTGGCCAACATGTACGACCCACGCTAAGGAGACTGCCTGGTTATTTAGCTACCAGTACATTTACCGTAGCTTTATCCTCAGATGCCATCTATTTTCTCCTAAACTCCACCCAACTCCCTATTCTTCATCATACATCCTCCCTCTTCTTCTTGTAGCTAGAACCTGAGATCATCCCTAGTGTAGGACAGGGTAGGATTTTGACTGGTTGGCAGAAGTTGAGTGGATCTCTGTGTTCCTATTCCTTTATGTTTCCAATTGTCTCCGGCAGTGCATTAGCTCAACTCTTTAGGCTCTTTTGACACTACATATTGTCCTCCTCCAATCCCTCTCTTTGCAACTGTAAAAGGTCACCGTTGTCATTTTCAGGACTATCATGGGTAATGTTGATATTCTCCTCCCAGTTCAGCGACTTTCTGACCGGCTTGAAGAGACAACCACACAGCGTTCTGCAACATACGAATGGTTCACCTTGTGCTGAGTGGTATGCGTGTGAATGGTGAAGGGAGGGAAGGAAACACATGGTAGAGCATACCAATGAGAGAAGAGAAATATGCACTGTAGTCCTCCAGTCAGTCCATAGAGCCACTTAAAACCACAGTGGCCATACCAGTCAGGTGTGTCGTCTTGGAGGTTTCTCTAATCATTTTTTTGGTTTGTGTTTTGTAGAAAGCTTTTTATGTGAGAGGATTGTAGAGAGAGGTTGACCATGTACTTAAACAGTGATGGCAAAAAGGGAAACAGAACGTCTGTGGAATTGTACCCATGTCTGGTATTAACTTTTAAAATACTGTATGTGACCTCTACCATATGAAAACATTTTGATTTTATAAATGCTGTGTTGCGTTTCTTTTTTATAAATATTTTTTACATATATTTTCCATTTCTTTCATTTAGTTTTCCCCTAACAATATTACATTAATCCTCAACTCCTAAAACAAACTCCACTTGGGAGGTCTATACACTGATAATTCTCCTGCCATTTCAGTTTGACACCTACAATTAAAACATTTGAAGCCAATAACCAATGCTATTACATTTGAGGAGATATGGCTTAGTGGACAGGTTTCCTTCAAACACAATACTCAAACTCCTGTGAGAACCAATGGTTTGGATGTGACATTTTGTTTTCTTGATTGACATGTATAAATTATAAATATCTTTACATAATACATAAAAATGTTTCAAAGCAGTTCTCATATTACTATTCATTTATAAATACTCAAAATAGAGGACATTTTCTTGAAGTCATATTCAAGTTTGGTAAACAGAACACAAGATGGCGCTGGCAACTCAAGGACAGTTGAAATAAAGCTTTATTTAAACACCCCTGAGCATCACAGGGATTTTGGAGCAAATCACCATTTTACAACTCAAGGTAGGATTCTGCCCATAATACAATGAACTGCATATCCACTGCAGCAATGAACAACCTTTATTGGTACACCATTTATGCCATGCTAAGGCTGACCCAGACCAGGTGCCACTTACCCAGAGTATGGTTAAAATACTCTGAAAACCTAAAAAAGGCCCAACAAATGTTCCCTCTAAGGAAGTGAAAGAGGACCCTTGGTGCTAAAAAGGTCTATGAGTTCACTGTTCCTCACCACTAACAGATACACCTCATCTAGTTACACCTCACTGTAGTGAATGGACATTTATCAACAAACTGAACTGATATCCACCAGGAAAAGCAGGTGAGGTGGCACTTAACTGTTTATGGGGATTTGTGTACTGGAAACTTGCAACCACAGAGAGGCGCTCTGGTCCTCCTACATTATATTGCTGGAGGAGTGTGTGTGTACAGATTCCTGCAGAGGAGTGTTGAGACTGACCGGGTCATACAGGCCTCAGGTTCAGATGTTCATCATTATCGTCCTTCCTACGAGGAGGTGGGCGTGGCTCATCATCCTCCCCTGTGTCCTGCTTGTCCTTCTCTGCTTCGATCCAGCTTTGAGGGGCGATCATCTTCTTGGGCCCGTGGGGAGGGGGTCCCAGCAGAGCCTCGATGTCCTCATAGTTCACCACTTCCCGCTCCAGAAGAGCATTGGCCAACTGAAAATACACACAGAAAAAGACGGTTAGCCAACTGTGAACGCAAAATTGTTTGACAATGGAATACAATGAATGATGAGTGTTTAAATATGGTAGCTATGTAGACACCACGTCACACAAAAATATGGCTAACAAGTGTGGAATGAGGGTCTACCATTATCAGCTTGTCTCTGTTATCCAGAAGCAGTTTCTCGGTCTGTCTGTAGGCGCGTGCTATCAACAGCTTCGCTTCCTGCAAGAACCAAAATACAAGCCATCCTTCACAAGGTTATCTCCAATGAACAGAACTACAGGTAAACTTACAACAAGGGAATCTTCTACTCGTAATGTTTCGCGGGTGCAGACTTACGTGGTCCATCTGCTGCTGGAGGCCCTGGCTAAAGGGCCTGCGTCCGACAGCTCCCTGCTCCTCTGTCTCAGGGAAGGACACCTGACCCACACTGGAGGACATGCCATACTGCTTCACCATGGAGTAGGCCACACGAGTCACCTTCCGCAGGTCATCCTGGGCACCTAGCGCAAAGACAAACATCTCACAGACTGAATGCTATAGGTGTGTGTATGTTGTGATGAATGGTCAGACAGCCTACCTGTGGTGATCTTGTTGAAGGTGATGGCCTCCGAGGCTCTTCCTCCTAGAGCCATACACATCCTCTCAAACAGCTGTTCTTTGGAGAACAGGTACTGGTCTCTGGGCAGGATCTGGGCAAAGCCGAGGGCAGCGTTGGTCCTGGGGGCAATGGACACCTGGCAAACAAGACAACCAGCGAATATATCACCATTGTACAATATATGGCCATCTATGTTTTTGGTCCTGTTCATTTCTCCATAGTATTCAACAATATTGCATTGAGCAAAGACACTGACATTAGTGGATATACAGCTATGGAGGTGGTGTCACCTTCATGAGTGCCTCTGTGTGCTCTAACAGCCATCCAACCAGGGCATGGCCAGACTCATGGAACGCTACAATCCTCTGCTCCTCTTTGGACAGGATCTTACTTTTCTTCACACTTCCTGGATACAAACAGAGAAAGTCAATAAGGGAGCAGAAATCAATCTCTACCACAAGAAATTTGGCGAGTGAGTTCCACAGTGGCAGACATTCATAGACAACGTAATGACCTCGTACCGGCTAGGACTCTCTCCACAGCATACTCAAAGTTGAAGGTGTCGATGGACTTGTAGCCTTCCCTGGCAGCGTGCAGGGCTGCTTCGTTACAGATATTGGCAATGTCTGCCCCTGAGAGAGTAATACACAATCCCGTTAGTAAATCAGTGTATTCTAAAAACTGTGAGCCTATGTTCAGTGACAGCATACAAGAAGGTGAATATACAGTTGTTTTAGAGGGGTGCAATTTAAGCAATAAGGCCCGAGGAGGTGTGGTATATGGCCAATATACCACGGCTAAGGGTCTGGACACAGCCCGTAGCCGTGGAATATTGGCCATATATCAAACCCCCAATGTGCCTTATTGCTGTTACAAATTGGTTACCAACGTAAAGGTTCTGTCATACCTGTGGTATACAGTCTGATATACCATGGCTGTCAGCCAAATAAGCATTCAGGGCTCGAACCACTGAGTAACTTCAGCCATGTGTGTACATACCACTGAACCCTGGGGTGAGCTCTGCCAGACGCAGGGAATAGCTGCTGGCTGGGTGGGTGAGCTTGAGTATCTTCAGGTGCTGCTCGTAGATCTCCTTCCTCTCCTGAAATGCACAAGAAGGAAACAGCTCATGCACACTTAATACATTGGAGATCTTCAGGACATAGATACTTTCAGAGGACAGGGCACTGTACCTGCAGTGTGGGGAAGTCGATAAATATGTGCCTGTCCAGTCTCCCTGGTCTCATGAGAGCATTGTCCAAAATGTCCGCCCGGTTTGTGGAGGCCAGGACTATCACATGGTCAGTAGTGCCCATTCCTATTGGGAGAACGGTAATGAACAGTATATAAGTGCAAACAATGTTGCTGAATAGCCAAAAAAGACATGAGATACATGTATTATGTTCCCCCCAAAAATACTTAAAACCTTCACGTCAGTTATGATAAAGAGATTGATAACCGTGACGAAGTAGCGGAACGCTATTATTTGTGTAACCCTAATCTCGGTTAACTCAAAACAAACCCCCTCCTCACCGTCCATCTCCACCAGCAGTTGATTGAGGGTCTGCTCTTCCTCGGTGTTCGAGAAGCCAGACATGTTATTGGAGCGCTTCTTTCCCACAGCATCAATCTCATCTATGTAGACGATGCAGGGGGCTCGAGCACGCGCCTCTTTGAACAGACTCCTCACCCTGGCAGCACCAAGACCTGCACTTATAGACAAAAGATACTTTATTATTGCTTTGACTTGCTGTCCACCTTGCAGTCTTCTTTGGACAACTTAACAGATAGGACTTCTGATTGGAAACAGTTCAAATCTTACCCCCAATGACTTCCACAAACTCAGAGCCTGCCATGGCCAGGAAGGGCACCTGTGCCTCTGTGGCCACAGCCTTGGCCAGCAGAGTCTTTCCACAGCCTGGGGGCCCCAGCAGCAGGGAGCCCTTAGGGACTTTGGCCCCCAGATTGAGGTACCTGTCTGGGCACTGCCAAGAGAAATCAGGAGTCAGCAAGACACCCGTTGACATTGCTAATAACTGTCACACAAATCACCTCTTTACATTTGCCCTCTTACCTTCAAATAGTCAACAAACTCCTTCACCTCCATCTTTGCCTCGTGCATGCCCGCCACATCTTTGAAACTCACACCCTTCCCAGACTTGCCATTCACAATAGTGAACTTGGCCATTTTCAGCTGGTTCTGTTAGGCACATCACAGACGAGCATGAGAAACACAACAAAATGGCTAAGACTAGTAAAGGGAAAACAGTTCAACAGCCCCTACTTACAAATGCACTGAAGCCGCCCTCTTTTCCACCCATGCCAGCCAGGCGGAAAATATACCACAGGATTGCCACCCCAATGGCAGCCATTCCAAGGGCATAAAGTGCACTGTGACAAAAGCAATATTGTACCAATGTCATGGAAACACATTACATGTTATTGAGGTATAATCATATTCCCTAACCATGGCATCCATGTGATATTCATTCTTGCACGATCACGTCACAGATACAGCTGTTGGTTGAGAGTCAGGTACTCACTTTCCAAAGAAGCCAGTGCGCTTGTAGGAGACTGGGATCCTGTCCTTGGCGTCAATGTTCAGCTCCTCTTCTGCAGCTCTGAGCTTCTCCTCGAATTTGTCAATGTTGGCCACCTGCATACGGTACATCAGAGCCAGCCTCTGCACACAGATGGACGGAGGAAGCGTGTGAAGGGGGGGCATATTTCACTGAACATCATCTAGATTCCTGTGCTTATAAATAGGTGACATGGCCATCACAACATAAGTGGGGATGGAATGTATCAACACTAAAAGCTGAGGGGTATACTACAAAGTAGGATCAATGAGTTAGCCAGCTAACATTGATAAGCAACACAAAATAACTATTGATTTTCTGGTTCATTAAAAAGCTAAATTTAGATACGCGTTTTCATTTGTTGAATCAATTAGACCAAGCTCATCTTTCTAAAAATGATAACTGCATATTTAGGTTATCAAGGAGTTAGCCAGTTTCTGCTTTGTAGTATACTGTACATCAGTGTCCAGATTCTAGAACGAGGAAAAGGAACGTACAGGCCTTCCGAAGATGACTGCTCCAGGGTGGAGGTAGATTTCTACGATGTCACTCTCCGGGACCACCTGCACACGAGACACCTCACCCTTGGCCAGCATCTCATTGACAAAGTCATTCCAGGAGATGTTTCCCCCGCTGGTGTTGATGGAGTTGAGGAGGCTCATGACCAGCGCGATGATGAAGAGAGTGCGCAGACGTTCCCTGTACATCTGATCCTCTTGCTCCCGCCGCTTCTTCTCCTCTGAAAGACAATGGGGAATTAAGAGGTGCAGCGAACATCTCACCTGTGTATTCATGGCACAAGATAGCTAGTATAACAGACTGTAGCCTGAATACAAAGCTGTGTTGAGGTTTCTTACTGACCTTCATCTTCCTCTGGAGTTTTTCCCTTGGGTCCATCACTGTTCTTTTGATCTTGTTGTTTAGACTGAGATGTGCTGAAATAATTTGTGGAACCTGCAATGATAGGGTACGAGTCAGTGTCAGACTGGGAAATATTAGATAATCTTCAAATAAGTGGGTGGGGGTGACTGCTTACCTAAAATATTCCACAGGTCAACAGGGTTTTTGAACAAGCTGTTCTTGATCATTAGCTTACTTATTGCAGTCAATCTGGGACTCATGGGTCTGTGTAGCAGTTGCTGGAGAAAGAAACGGTAACATAATATTAGACCAGGACCTTTTCCTGTTGCTCACAGTTACAGGAGCAAAGTACATAACAGAGGAGTGGCGTGACCATTGTGATTTGAATGACAGTCAGCTATTGTCATGGTGGAAACAAAGACAGGCAACTAACCTGAATGAGCCCAGGGTTGAGGCCATTATGTGGTTGAGTCACAAATGGACGAAGTGAGCATGATAATATTTTACAGTTCATACATGTCGATTGCTGCAGTTTGGCGCCATCGTTGTTTGGACGCTTGTTGACAAATTGACAGTTGTTGCGTCCCGACACGGTCCATATTATGGTCTTGTACTTCCTACAAGAACTGGCACGTCGCAGAGCTGCCATATCCCTGCCTGCTAGACTACGGAACATTCGCACAGGTTAGATACAAATACAGTACAGCTGGCTAGCTAATAAAACTGCCATGGTCACCATTAACAGTGCATTCACTACCTGGCTAGCAAACGTCAGTAATGACAATAGGCTTCGACCTTGAGATTGCAGCAGTGGTCAGCGCGGTATTTTGTTATAAAAAAAGCGAACTACATCGTTCGCTGTTGTTATTCAACATGACAAAAATAATAAAGATGGTATGCTACATTAAAGACATTTCACTCCTTACAACGACCAGTCCTCAGTACATGTACAACTGTCTATGTATCTTAAACGACAAGATTTCGTTCACAAATCCTTTGATATGCTGTGAAATGTAATGTACCCATCATTCTGTTTTGGTAACGAATTTGTATCATTGAAGCAAGGTCAGTGAATTAAATAGGTAAAATCCCTTGTTAAGCTGACCACGAGAGCAAATTAGCACACACATATCCTGACGCATTTAAAAAGTGTTTGCTGAACCCCGAACTTTAACCCCAAGAGATACGTGTCCATTGACCAAAGAGTATCTATATATTTGATTTGATTCTATGTTCACGCTGAGATAGACATAACTTTCAATTTGCGGAAAATATATAATTTATTGTCAATAAACTAATATTAGACTAGGACCTTTTCCGGTTGCTCACAGTTACAGTAGCTACAGTACATAAAAGAGAATATTCTCTCTTTGACCCTTGTCGGATTACGTCACGATGTTGCTTCATGAGCGTTATCCCTGCGCAGGATTTTTACATCCAGGAAACACGTTCCTTGAGATAAAAATGGCACATAGAATAGCTGCTAACTGTAATAAAATACAAAAATACACGTATTATTGACAATGTGCTTGTGCGCTATAACATCATTGTATTTTACTGTGTATGCTAAATAATGTCTCTATGGACTTCTTTGCTGTAGTTACAAAAGTAGCCACCAGAGGTAGCTATGACATCGAGCATTCATTGTGTTTATATTTTGAAAAAACAACATTTCTAATACTTTTATCAGTAATATGGTGAAAAACAACTTGGAAAGTTTTGTTGTTTTCTTGTTCATAAAGGTTTGTGCATGACATTGTGATTGTAAAAGCTGCCCTGCCTAAAAAATATCAGAGAAAATTGTTTGGAGGCTCCTGAGTGGAGCAGCAGTCTAAGGCACTGCATCTCAGTGCTTGAGGTGTCACTACAGACACCCTGGTTCGATTCCAGGCTGTATCAAACTGGCTGTGATTGGGAGTCCCATAGGGCGGTGTGCAATTGGCCCAGCGTCGTCCGGGTTTGGCCGGTGTAGGCCGTCATTGTAAATAAGAATTTGTTCTTAAATTTAGGTTAAATAAATCAATAGTAGCCTGGTAGACAATACCAAAAATTATATACTCTGTGGTAAAAGACTGAAGTGGAGCAGTTTGAGTGCTTCCCAACACAAATGTGAAGAGGTCATGACAACACCTCTTCCCCCCCAGGAGGCTGAAAATAATTTGCAATGGGCCTTTCAGATCCTCAAAAAGTTCCATAGCTGCATCACTGCTTGGTATGGCAACCGCTTGGCATCTGTCCGCAAGGTGTTACAGAGGGTAGTGCGTGTGGCCCAGTACATCACTGGAGTCAAGCTTCCTGCCTTCCAGGACCTCTATACTAGGTAGTGTCAGAGGAAATGGCAAGCGGTAACAATTAGTTAAATAGTTAACCATAAAGAGGTACAGATTCGTTAAATAGTTAACCAAATATCTGCATTTACCCATTTTGCACAAACTTTTTTTGATTTACATACACTGCTGCTATTGTTTATTATCTGTAACTTTATTTCTAGTTATATGTACATATCTACCTCAATTACCTCATACCCCTGCACATGGACTCAGTACTGGTACCACTTCTATATCGCCAAGTTATTTTTGTTGTTGTTACTTATTGTGTATCTAATATTATTATGTGTTTTACTTTTCTATTTACAATTATTTTTCTATTTTTCTTTCTCTCTGCATTGTTGGGAAGGGCCCGTAAAGTAAGCATTTCACTGTTAGTCCACACCTGTTGTTTACGAAGCATGTCACACACAAAAAAAATATATCCTGAAAGCATGCAGTACGTTTATGTCCATTTAATATGGTAGAGGACCTCAAAACAAATGTTTAGAAAGTCCAAATAAAGGCCCATCCCATCACCGTGACGAACATTTAAATAAGCCAATGAGGAAACAGATTCAATAAAAAAATACTATCTTAACCAATAATAGCTCTTCTTACATCTCCGTGCATGTAATTTTGTCGCCCAGCAGAGGCCGCTCGTCAATGGGTGCAATCGATATGCATTACCAAACAACCCAAACCCGTCTGACTTTCAAAATGTGCAGAGATCATCAACAACATTATGATATTGAGACTGTAGTTGTCAACGGTAGGAAATCATGTATTGATGAAAGCACTGAGAAAAAGTGTTTTGGAAGTGAAATAGGCTATTCAGACCTGTCCTACCTGTGATCTGGACATTTGGGTCAAACTAGGGTGCTAGTTACCTGTAAAGGTGCTTTGGTTATACTGACATCATGAGCTGGACTACGATAATATTCAAGTATGAAATAATATGTTTGTTCACGTGAATAATAATAATACGATATGAGGTGTCTCACTCCATCACGCTGGGCGAGGTAAGTCAAGTGCACCCAACCTTTCGTACTCCATTTCCTTTGCTTGCTCTCCAAACTGTGTAATGGAGATGGGGTCCCCAACCATGGAAACTGAAGTACTCGGTCAACCATGTTCGCGCCTTCATATTATTGTACAATGTAGATTTAGTACTTTGATTTGATCCATAATGGCGCCAGTTTCATCGGTGCACAAATTAGTACCCGCCCACATTCAAGAGCCAACCACAATCAGTGTTTCATTTGGCCTCTTTTCTTCAGACTCATATCGAAGCCAAAGCCCGTCTGGAAACAGTTTGCAAGGGGTCGTTAAAGAAGATTAAGCCGGTAACAAAATATCGTTTTTAGCTACATTAAGTTTACCTTTCAAGGCTCCAGTTTTGATTACTGAGCATACAAATCTTCAATTCAGACCATGGTGACAAAATAAAAAGTTTACACGGACGTTTTCGAGGAGATTTTAAGCTTTCTCTGTCGGTTGTTGGTGTTCAGGAATTAGCAAGCTAGTTAGCACAAGCCTAGAAATACTAGCCAGCCTAGCTTGCTAACGTTAGCTTCCAATAGTCTGATTATCAACTGAGATGTTTGCAGCATTTCTCGGATGTCTACGGACGGCAGATTGCTGAACCAGAGGGCCTCAAATGGGAAAAACAAGCATCGGACAGGAATATCGGGGATAAACTTGTCGACGTAACAAAGATTCTGTTGAAGGTAAGACGCAATAACATTAGTTGGCTAGCTAGCTGTGTTTGTTAGGCGAATAACGTTAACGAACTAGATATGCTTAGCTTATTATACCGTTAGCCTTAGCTAACTAGATAACATGGCTTCATGCTCGAGTCGAAGAAATGTGTTATGAAGCTAGCTGACCCTCCCCCCGACCCATAATTCTAACTGCGTACGCGTTTAACTAGCAAGATGACAGGTATAAGGACTTAATTTAGGCGAAAAGTGTGGCATACTAGCTAAAAACTAGCCTGCGAGTCGTTTGTTGACCTACAGATCCTGTTAATGATATAGCTAGATATTTAGTTGCATAGGTGTTTAGGATATACTCACAAATGTATTTGAAAGGCTTCAGTGCCATCCATGTAATAGCATACACTTCTCTTCAGGCGAAGAGGCTGATGTATTTTGTAAAAGAAAAAAGAATAACACCATGTGTTCAAGGGGATGTTGTATCACTGCCAGTGACGTTATTTCATACAACTCAACTGCTTATTTATTTTTGGAAAAAGACACAGATGGGATGAAATAATTGGTTATGTTGATGTGTAATGCAGCGGTGATATCAACTAAGACGTGCTCTCCGAAGTTGCTTGACTTCCCCTCGATTTGGCCATTTTCCTGTTCGACTCATGGGTCCATGAATCCAGGATTGGTATTTTGATTAGAATATTTTACTGTAATGTATTAACAGAGTTACTGTGAAATGTGTCATTTACTCTGTCCTAACAAGAACATCATTATGGTTGCCATTAAAGTAACACAGGTGTGCAGTGTTTTCAAATGAGTTCCTATGTTAGTGCCAATATCATTCCATTGCTTGACAGGCTCTATCATTTGAGAGGCTTTGGAATGGTATGAATATTTCAAGTCAACAGTAAGGCTTTGACTTCTGGTTGTGGGAGAGCATGAAAAGAAAGGCAAGGTTCCTAACGAACGACCACTCTACTTGGAGTAGACTGTGGTTGATAATGTTTTGGTGCAGTATCAGTTCTGTTGAAAACACTGCAGTGGAGCTGCTGGCTGTATTTTCTTACATAGATACTCTGAGCTCTTCAGCTTGTTGGGCGTTCACATTGAAATTCATTGCAGACACAGCAATGCATGTAATCCCCCACCACCTTTCATGTCTCTAAGTTTCTGGTGTTATTTTGCAACTTCTTCCCCCTTCATTTTTGAGTTAAATACACCAATGTTCTGTGTTGGATGTATTAAATCAACTTTCTCCAATATGTAGCCCTAGTACCCTTGTACAACACACGTTACTTGATGTATACGCTTGGCACACTCCCCATGTTAGTTTCAGCTTGAGGATGAGGTTTTGAAGAACTTTATAGCCTAGATTTTCACCAGAGTGTCCTGTTGTAGTGTGTAAGCATGAGACAGGAAATTGTGTCCTGCCTGGGTCAGTAAGGTCAGGAGCTGGGATTTCTCAGAACGATTTCCTGTTCAAGGCAGCCATTCTGTGCCGTCCTGTGTGCCTCGTCTTCAGCTGCCTAAGTGAACCTCTTCTTTTACTCAGGTTCAGAGACCGTGATTCCTGTTGTGTCCTGACCCAAGTCTTCTGAGCGTTTAGCCTGTTTGTGGTCATGGCAGTGCCACTATTTGACACGGTCCCACTGTGCCCTCTCCTGCCTACAGTGTGTAACGTGACACCTTCGGCACTATCAGGCAGGCTAATAATGGGCACAAATATAAATCGCAGTGGAGAACGATGATTGTACCTCACAATGCCTCTCTGGCAGTCTGGATTGGACGGCCTTGCTCATTTTGGCATGTTATATCTTGTGTAGAGGAGAGTGGCGTGGCTTCCGCAAGTCTGTACTTCCTCTGTCTTGCAGCCCTCTACTGTGTTTACGTTGCTGCTCTGTGCGACTATCTAAACCTGCAGTGCAGGAAAGGCACAGCAAAACATCAGAACTGCGACTGTCTGTGGTTCGTTCCACCACATCCTCTCTATGCTTTTGCCCTGGGGTCAGTGTGCAGTAGCTGCATTGCCCCCACACTTGTTGTGGCATGCAGGGCTGAGAAACTGCTCATCTAAAGATTAACAATGTTTGTACACAGGCAACCGTTTCCATTGACTTGGGTCATAGCTCTGACAAGGTTTTGGCTCTTGAATCACAATGTTTTTTATTTCTGTTTACTCTGGTTCCAGGCCACATGTTTGAATGTGGGAAGGAAGGTTTTGTTATGATGAGAAACCCAGTCATTTAGCTGGCCCGAACAATACTGTGGACAGCATTTAGGTATAGCCAGTGTTCCACATTGGCCAGCAGTGTTTCAAAAGCTTCTGTGCCCACCGAATGGAGCTTTTACATTTTGTTGATCAAATTTTATTTGTCACGTGCTTACCATGCAACATTATGTGAGTCCACCGTACTGACAGTGCCTGACATAAGCAGCAGAAGGGGTGCGTGTTGTTGCGGTAACCTACTTATTCTAGTTGAAATGGGAAAGAAGAACCCATCGTGTGTAGGCACAGGGAGAATACAGACGAAAGTCCTCACACGGTCTGGCTTCTTCCTACCAAACTCTCTCCCAGTGCTGAGTGTTGGTCTGTTGCAAACAAGGATGTCTGCTCCTGCTTCTCTTTTGCTTCCCTTTTTTCTTGGCAGTGTCAATCTTTTATAGCTTTCTCCCAGCTAGTGCAATCTCTGGACCGTCAAATGCAATTTAAACCTCTTTGAAATTGGTTCCCATCTCTCTCTCTCACACACACACACACACACAAAAACACACACACACACACACATAGAACAACATGGCTGTGTCCCATTCTCATTGCTCTGAGGAAGCCTCATTTGGGGTTTTAGTAGTCCTGTGTCTGATGCCTCCTCTACTGCTCACAGGTTTTGCTCACGTCTTCCACTGCAGCACTTTTGACAATGTCTTCCCTGATTCTTAGATTAAAGGGAACGGGTCTCCCATCCTCTGATTTGCTGCATTTTTAAAACACAACATTTAATACTTTTGTTTTTGGTAAGGGGACACTTGAAGTAGAACATTTTGTTATTGCTTTTAGGTGAGAGGCACGCAGTGTTATTTTTCAGAGACCAATACATTGTTTTCCAAAAGTCATGACGCAAATGCTTTAATGATGGGCTTTTGCTTCCTTGTTTACAGATGGATACTGTTGTACTTTTGTGTATTTCCTCCCAAAAAGTCCAGCACTTTATGTTCAAGAAGTTGTTTGCGTATGAGAGAGCAGTTACTGTCGAGTGTGGGGGAGACTTGCTTGCCTTGCTTCAATCACTCCTCCTCACTCGTAAATGTTTTAGTCTTTTCTTTTTTTTCTCCTCTCCCTCTGTTGCTCGAGTTCTAAGTGAGCAGAGTTTTATCTATAGATTTGAAATGCCTCTCGATCACATACAAAAAAAACATGCTTGGGAAGAGAAGGACTGCCATTTTAGAAATGGTTTTAGGCTACTGGCTAGAGATGTGCCAGAGAATTAGAGCAGTAGCCAGTTGAATTTCCTGTGGGTTGTCGTGGGCTTGTATGTCCCCTGTGATGGGGTGGGTGGGGGAGCTTGAACTGGCTGAATCTCAATCACTGGGGCCTTCAGCTCTGCTGTCCTTTTGACAGGGCAGCTGCAGCCATTCAATCGGCCCATTTACATTGAAATGCAGCGACAGGAAGGGGGTGGGGGCGTGGGGCAGTGCGTGACAGAAAAGCAGACCTAACCAAAGAGGACGTCCACCACGGGGCTATGACGCTTTGTTTTCACCAGCCGTGGTGCCATATACATCACACAAAGGCCGTAAGCACCCCCCTTTGACCACCAAGGACATTTTCACCACTCAGCTATTCTTTTTTACATTTTTTATTTTTATATACAACCACGCTTTGATTTGTGACCAACAAACAAACTCCAATCTCTTTCCAACAATTAGCAGCTGAAGTTTGTTTGCTTTTGTACTTTGCACATTGCCAATGTATTTTAACCACACATTAGTTAGGATTCTTTCATCACATTGTTTCCACCATATTCTCTGGCTTGTTTCCACTAGCCTATACTCTGGTTGTTATTATGCATTGCATTCAGACCTTCTCGTTGCCAGTTCTAATGGGTGTCACACTGTGATCTTGGATGTTAAACTAAGCCTGCACACAGGAACTTTCTGTTACTCATTAGGGTTTGATAGACAACTGTGTTTCAGACAAATGAGGCCACTGTGTCATGGCTAGGTTCGTATAGCTAGCTTTCCAGGATTGCTTGAAGCTCCTTTCTGAAGTGTGACACTGATTTAGAGGCTCTGTCTGGTGGGGCGGTGGGTTGTTATTCTACATGCTGTTCATTTGGACAGGTTTATGTTTGTCGTACTTACCCTGTGGGCACCTTCACCTAACTGTTGGGATGGCCTTGCATAGTTCCTTCTAAGGTTAAAGCATGCTTCAGTTTGTTTTGCACCCAAATACTGTTTCCTCTTGAAGCCAAGCCAACTGCCCTTCAAACTAGTTTGTGGTGTTTGAGTCTATAGATATTCAACTCAGGGTTGTAGAAAATGTTGCACATATATTAAAAACATATCACACTTGCATAAGTATTCAGACTCTTTTCTCAGTACTGTGTTGAAGCACCTTTTTTGGCAGCGATTACAGCCGGCGTATTCTTGGGTATGACGCTACAAGCTTGGCACACCTGTATTTGGGGAGCTTCTCTGCAGATCCTCTCAAGCTCTGTCAGGTTGGATGGAGAGCTTTACAACACAGCTATTTTCAGATCACTCCAGAGATGTTTAATCAGGTTTAAGTCTTGGCCTCTCAAGGACATTCAGAGACTTGTCTCGAAGCAACTCGTGGTTGTCTTGGCTGTATGCTTAGGGTCGTTGTCCTGTTGGAAGGGAAACCTTTGCTTCAGTCTGATGTCTCGAGCAGGTTTTCATCAAGGATCTCTGTACTTTGCTCCATTCATCATTGTCTCAATCATGACTAGTCTCCTAGTTTCCTGCAGCTGAAAAGGTTCCCAACAGCATGATGCTGCCACCATAATGATTCACTTTAAGGATGGTGTTGGCCAGGTGATGAGCGGTGCCTGATTTCCTCCAGATGTGACGCTTGGCATTTTAGGCCAAAGAGTTCCGTCTTGGTTTCATCAGACCAAAGGATCTTGTTTCTCATGGTCTGAGTCCTTTAGGTTACTAGGCAAACTCCCAGAGGGCTGTTGTGCCTTTTACTAAGGAGTGGCTTCCATTTGGCCACTCCACCATAAAGGCCTGATTGGTGGAGTGCTGCAGAGATGGTTGTTCTTCTGGAAGGTTCTCCCATCTCCACAGAGTGCCCATTGGGTTCTTGGTCACCTCCCTGACAAAGGCCCTTCTCCCCCGATTGCTCAGTTTGGCCGGGCGGCCAGCTCTCGGAAGAGTCTTGGTGGTTCTAAACTATTTCCATTTAACGATGATGGAGGCCACTGTGTCCTTGGGGACCTTCAATGCTGCAGAAATATTTTGGTACCCTTCCCCAGATGTCTCTACAGACAATTCCTTCAACCTCATGGGTTTGTGGGACCTTATAGTGTGTGCCTTTCCAAATGATGTCCACTCAATTGAATTTACCACAGGTGGAGCTCAATTTCGAGTCTCATAGCAAAGGGTTTGAATACTTATGTAAATTCTAAACATGTTTTTTCTTTGTCATTATGTTGTATTGTGTGTGTAAATGAATGAGGAAAAACATGTATTTTAATACATTTTAGAATAAGGCTGTAACGTAACAAAAATTGGGAAGGGAAGGAGTCTGAATACTTCCTGAATGCACTGTACCTCCTGCAGTTAACTGGAATGGTCCGCTTGGGGGAAAACACCTTCAGCACTGAGTTTTCATACTCTCAGGCGCAACATTGACTCGACAAACCAAATTGGTGTTTGGTAAGTCAATGGGAGAAGTAAAAAAAAAAAAAAACCCTGTGTCCTTGTTTATTTTCTCATTCGAAAGGCAAAACCTTGAGTGGAGCTGTTAAACAGCCAACTAGCGCTAGCTAATGCTACCTAGCAAAATCGGTACTTGGGAGTCAGAGTATCAATATAATATTCAGATGTAACTAAACTGGTGTTTAGGTTCATGCTAGTCCTTAAGTGGTTGTTTTGATGAGAATGTTAATCATCCTCCTGCCAAATGTTGGACTACTTTCATTATTTGTCCTACGTGTGTCAAACTCCACTTGGTAGTGTTGCTTTTTATAGAAACACGCCAGCCTTATCTTGCTTGAGTGAGTATGTAAGTAGGACAGAACAATTTATTACTTGCTAATTACGTATGCTTCCAACGCCATTTTTCACCTACAATTATGGCACAGATGTTATTTTCCATGTAGAAAGCCTAACGTGCCTGTACTCTGCCGTAGGTTTGAAATTCCATGCTAATTTCCCGGAATGATGTCTCGTTTTGAACGTAGCACAGGAGATTTAAAAAATCTTGGCTAAACCTATGGTCTGAAGGTACCGGTTTTCAATTTCATGTGGAACTTGCGGTGCACTTTCAGAGAACCATTCCAGTTGTAGGGTCCACATTGAAATCTATTTAAGGCTATTGCTGTTCTATTATGAATGTTTTACATTATGAATTATTCAATTGTGTGAAACAGGGTTATTTTTGGAGCACTTGAAAGTGCAAGTAAGAGCGCTGACCAGCCACCCGCTGAGAAACTTCATAGGGTTGAGGCCTGCTGTGCCCCTTCTTGCTACTGTCAGTCAGTCATGCTTATCTGCATTCCTGGCTGGCCCCAGCACAGCCAGGTGTGGCCATGTCATGCACAGTCATGCTAGCTAAACAAACACCCTCCAGAACCGCACATACACCCACACAAACAACTAGGGCTGGGAATTGCCAGGGACCTCACAATAAGATATTGCAATTCTCATTATTCTATATGTATTTCGATTCTACGATATCTAAAAAAAAAATTTTTTTTTTTTATTTAATCTTCCAAATGCATTGCTCACTATAGACTACCTGTCAAAGGTTTTAGTACACCTACTCATTCAAGGGTTTTGAGTTTGACTGTTTTCTACATTGTAGACTAATAGTGAAGACATCAAAACTATGGAATCATGTAGTAACCCAAAACGTGTTCAACAAATCAAAATGTGTTTTATATTAGAGATTCTTCATATAGCCACTCTTTGCCTTGATGACCGCTTTCCACACTCTTGGCATTTTCTCAACCAGCTTCACCTGGAATGCTTTTCCAACTGTCTTGAAGGAGTTTCCACATATGTTGAGCACTTGTTGGCTGCTTTTCCTTCACTCTGCGGTCCAACTCATCCCAAACCATCTCAATTTGGTTGAGGTCGGGTGATTGTGGAGGCCATGTCATCTGATACAGCACTCCATTACTCTTCTTCTTGGTCAAATAGCTCTTGATACCCTGGATGTGTGTTTTGGGTCATTGTCCTGTTGAAAAACAAATGATAGTCGCGTAAACCAGATGGGATGGCGTATCGCTGCAGAATGCCGTGGTAGCCATGCTGGTTAAGTGTGCCCTGAATTCTAAATAAATCAGTGTCACCAGCAAAGCACCACCACCTCCATACTTTACGGTGGGAAATACACATGCGGAGATCATCCGTTCACCCACACTGCGTCTCACAAAGACACCGTGGTTGGAATCAAACATATCAAATTTCCACTGGTTTAATGTCCATTGCTTGTGTTTCTTGGCCCAAGCAAGTCTTTTTCTTGTCTTATTTGGTGTCCTTCAGTAGTGGTTTCTTGGCAGCAATTTGACCATGAAGGCCTGATTCATGCAGTCTCTGAACAGTTGATGTTACATGAACTCTGAATCATTTATTTGGGCTGCAATTTCTGAGGCTGGTAACTCTAATGAACTATCAAATAGGGCTATCCTCAATGTCCCCCTCTACCTTGTCCAACACTAACCTTTTAACAAGGTACACATGTTAATTGAAATGCGTTCCAGGTGACAACTTCATTAAGCTGGTTGAGAGAATGCCAAGAGTTGTCGTCAAGGCAAATTGTGGCTATTTGTTCAACACTTTTTGTTGTTGGTTAGTACATGATTCTATATGTGTTATTTCATAGTTTTGAAGTCTTAGTGTTCTACAATGTAGAAATTAGTAAAAAAAATAGACTCTCTCTTGAATTAGTAGGTGACCAGTAGTGCATGGTTGCTATATAGACACGAGAGAGAATGAGAAAATGAGTTTTGAACAGTCATGGAAATAAGTTCTGGAGACATGTTGGCTTACTATTTAAAAAAAAAAGTTGGAGAACAAGTTATAGGATGAAAGCTACTGCACTCTTGACACAGGTACAGCTGACTAAAGCTACCAAATTGCTTTTTACAAATCGATACTTGGAGTCACATCACTACGAACAACTTCTCTGCTCAGGATGGTCTCGCTAGATTGTGTCTCTGCTTAAAGTGCTGCTATACTTCCTCACACAGTTGGCAAGGCACTCTACCTATGCATAGCTCGAGTTCTTCAGGAAACGCTGTTCACCGGAAGTGAAGGGCGTTGGAGCTAACTGTTTGCCTCGTTTCCTTCATTGAGTAAATCACTGACACACTTTAGCGTGTCTGTGTTTGGGAGAGGGGCTATGCGGTACCAGCGGTTTTTCCATCCCCACTGTTTCTGCAAAGTTTGTTTGCCAAGTCATAGGTTTCCTACAGTGTCTCTGCAACATGTAAATTCTGAGTGAAAGAAGGCTGTTGTGAAAGTTCACTTCTCCTTCAGTGAGAGAATGCCAGGTATGCAGCACCTCGAATGTAAGGCAGGAGGTGGAGAGGCATCTCTTTAAATCTGTGTGATCAAAGCCTCTGCAGCATGCACTTCATTAAGCACTCCTTTAAGTGCTTTTTTTAGCCAACATGCTCCAACCTCAGATTCATCTGAGCTCAGGGGGTGATTCTCGGGGTGTGTGTGTGTGTTTCCTGGTAGTGGAAGGTTAGAAGAGGGGCTAATGGTACTACTGATAACATATGCATGGACTTCTGAATCAAATGACTCTTCAGGCCAGAATAGTCCGCCTGCTTGCTGCTGTTAGCTCTTCGCTTTTCATTTGACACTGTCGTGTGATACTGATTCTTACCACCTAAAAAGACCGATCCACTGCAACATTACCAAGATTTTAAATAGGCTAAAGCGCTTTTTTACGGGAGTAGACATGCTGTTCTCCTGCCTTTTTTGCGAAGTCACCACTGATTTCTCTCTAATCTAAAAAATGAACATCATGTTTAAACATGTATTAATCTGAATGTGCGTGTGCCCTTAAAAGAGAGAGCGAGGCGGTATGAGCACAGAAGGATAGTGGCGAGGGTTGTTATGAAGGGTTATTGCGTTCCCTAATGACAACCTGTCCGACCTAGCTGTAGTGTTTTGTACAGCGCTGCATGCCAGCCCTGCCTGTGAGAACAGGAAGTTGATGCATCTTTCCCACAACCAGGCCCCATGCCCAGCACCATCAGTGGTGAAGTGAGAGTGACCACCACAGCCTTAAGCGTGGCCTCTACCTGTTAGAATCCTGTGTGATTCTGTCTGTGTGTGAATGAGTGTTTGTTTGGTAACACCTCCGCACATCGTGTTGTTCTGAGCCCCGTTAACCTCTCTAGGGTACGTGAGACGGTAGCGTCCCACCTTCAACAGCCAGTGAAACTGCAGGGCGTCAAATTCAAAACATTTTTCCAGCCAAAGAGAGGATTCACAAAAAGCAGAAATATAGATCAAGTTAATCACTAACCTTTGCTGCTCTTCATCAGATGACACTCATGACTTCATGTTACACTACATGTACAGTGGGGCAAAAAAGTATTTCGTCAGCCACCAATTGTGCAAGTTCTCTCACTTAAAAAGACGAGAGGCCTGTCATTTTCATCATAGGTACACTTCAACTATGACAGACAAAATGAGAGAAAAAAAATCCAGAAAATCACATTGTAGGATTTTGTAATGAATTTATTTGCAAATTATGGTGGAAAATAAACTTTTGTTATTGACCAAATACTTATCAATACTTTTATATACCCTTTGTTGGCAATGAGAGGTCAAACATTTTCTGTAAGTCTTCACAAGGTTTTCACACACTGTTGCTGGTATTTTGGCCCATTCCTCAATGCAGATCTCCTCTAGAGCAGTGATGTTTTGGGGCTGTTGCTGGGCAACACGGACTTTCAACTCCCTCCAGAGATTTTCTATGGTGTTGAGATCTGGAGACTGGCTAGGCTACTCCAGGACCTTGAAATGCTTCTTACGAAGCCACTCCTTCGTTGTCCGGGCGGTGTGTTTGGGATCATTGTCATGCTGAAAGACCCAGCCACGTTTCATCTTCAATGCCCTTGCTGATGGAAGGAGGTTTTCACTCAAAATCTCACGATACATGGCCCCATTCATTCTTTCCTTTACACTGATCAGTCGTCCTGGTCCCTTTGCAGAAAAACAGCCCCAAAGCATGATGTTTCCACCCCCATGCTTCACAGTAGGTATGGTGTTCTTTGGATGCAACTCAGCATTCTTTGTCCTCCAAACACGACGAGTTGAGTTTTTACCAAAAAGTTATATTTTGGTTTCATCTGACCATATGACATTGGGAGAATCTTCTTCTGGATCATCCGAATGATCTCTAGCAAACTTCAGACGGGCCTGGACATGTACTGGCTTAAGCAGGGGGACACGTCTGGCACTGCAGGATTTGAGTCCCTGGCGGCGTAGTGTGTTACTCATGGTAGGCTTTGTTAATTTGGTCCCAGCTCTCTGCAGGTCATTCACGAGGTCCGCCCGTGTGGTTCTGGGATTTTTGCTCACCGTTCTTGTGATCATTTTGACCCCACGGTGTGAGATCTTGCGTGGAGCCCCAGATCGAGGGAGATTATCAGTGGTCTTGTATGTCTTCCATTTCCTAATAATGGCTCCCACAGTTGATTTCTTCAAACCAAGCTGCTTACCTATTGCAGATTCAGTCTTCCCAGCCTGGTGCAGGTCTACAATTTTGTTTCTGGTGTCCTTTGACAGCTCTTTGGTCTTGGCCATAGTGGAGTTTGGAGTGTGACTGTTTGAGGTTGTGGACAGGTTTTTTATACTGATAACAAGTTCAAACAGGTGCCATTAATACAGGTAACGAGTGGAGGACAGAGGAGCTTCTTAAAGAAGAAGTTATAGGTCTGTGAGAGCCAGAAACCTTGCTTATTTGTTGGTGACCAAATACTTATTTTACACCATAATTTGCAAATAATTTCATAAAAAATCCTACAATGTGATTTTCTGGAATTTTTTTTCTCATTTTGTCTGTAATAGTTGAAGTGTACCCATGATGACATTTACAGGCCTCTCTCAAGTAGGAGAACTTGCACAATTGGTGGCTGACTAAATACTTCTTTGCCCCACTATGTTTTGTTCGGTAAAGTTCATATTTATATCCAAAAATCTGAGTTTACATTGGCGCCTTAAGTTCAGAAGTTCCAAAACATCCTTTGATTTTGCGGAGAGCCACATCAATTTACAGGAATACTCATAATACACATTGCTAAAAGATACAACTTTTATGCATGGAATTTTAGATCCACTGCAACCGCTGTGTCAGATAAAAAAAACAAAAAAAACAACGGAAAAAGCAAACCATGCAATAATCTGAGTCGGCACTCAGAGCCCAATCGAGACACAAATATATCCGCCATACTATGCAGTCAACAAAAGTCACAAATAGCATTATAAATCTTCACTTACCTTTGCTGATCCTCGTCGGAATGCACTCCCAGGACTCCCACAAGAAATGTTTGTTTTGTTTGGTAATGTCCATTTATGTCCAAATAGTTACTTTTGTTAGCGCGTTTGGTAAACAAATCCAAAGTCAAGAAGCGCGTTCACTAAAAGCAGACGAAATGTCAAAGTTCCGTAACAGTCAGTAAAAACATGTCAAACGATGTATTGAATCCATCTTTAGGATGTTTCTAACTTAAATCTTCAATAATGTTCCAACCAGAGAATTCCATTGTCTTCAGAAGTGCGATGGAACAGAGCTCCCTCTCAAGTGAACGCGCATGGTTAGCTCATGGCAGACCTTACTCATTCCTGTCAACAGTCTTTAGAACCTTGTGTGATGCTACTATTGTGAAGTGGGGCCAAAGGAAAGGGAATGAGTAAGGTCTGCCATGAGCTAACCATGCGCGTTCACTTGAGAGGGAGCTCTGTTCCATCGCACTTCTGAAGACAATGGAATTCTCTGGTTGGAACATTAGGAAGTGCAACACTACCAATATCCCACTATCTTCAATAGGAGCTGAGTTGAAAATCGACCAACCTCAGATTTCCCACTTCCTGGTTGGATATTTTTCTCAGGTTTTTGCCTGCCATATGAGTTCTGTTATACTCAGACATCATTCAAACTGTTTTTTAGAAACTTCAGAGTTTCTATCCAAATCTACTAATAATATGCATATTCTAGCTTTTATGGCTTTGTAGCAGGCCGTTTTACTCTTTTCCTCCGGACATGAAAATACTGCCCCCTACCCCAAAGAAGTTAAGGCTGGGTGTAGCTGCAATCTGTGATGTTTTCAATGCTTCATCTTCCAGGTGGTATTTGGGAAGCAGAGCTAAATATACCCTTCACTAGTGACCACACACAGACTTGCACACACACAAGCATGTACACGCATACTGCCACACAAATGTTCCCCATCCCCTCTGTGGACTTGGCAGTAATTTCTGCCCAGCCTTAATTCATGCATATCCACTTCTCCTGGGCAGACAGGTTTCCGATGAGGAGAAAATGAGAAATCACAGGGACTGTCTGTTAGAGGTGGAGGGTGGGGGGTTGGTGGCTGGTAGTTTGGCTCCTGGCTGATGGGGGAGGATTGGAAGTGACAGAGGACAGAGATCCTCTGAAATATCTCCTCCGCCCTACACACACATGACACCCACAGCTAGCCAATAGCCATGGTGGTCAGCTACCGTTACAGTGAGGCCCCTGTTCAGGGACGGAGTGCCTCTCAAAGCTATGGGAATGGAAATCCCCTTCACAGCACATTACCACATGACCCATACTGCCTTGATGAGGGAGAAGAGTGTTGACTGAGCTTAAACAACCATAACAGTCATTGGTTTCTGCACCACAGGTATTATGTCCATGTCCTGTAAGTCAGCTGGTGTAGCAGCAGATTAGATGAATCGGTTGTGTCTGGCTGCCTGGCTGAGAGAGAGCTGGTGAGTGGGTGGATGGCTATGGGCAGTCTTAATGCAGAATTGATTTAGGGTGGCTGTATGGGGGATGATGTGCCATGTGCTGCTTCCTGCACCTCCCTCCCTCCCATCTTCAGATTCACTCGCCATCATTGAAACCCCTCTGCCTTTGCTGCCATGGGAACAGGAAATGACTAACAAAATGGTCCTTGAAACGGTCAGGTAGGCTCTCGAGCAGCAGATCTTACATCAATGCGAAAATGACATCTTTGACTTTGAGGAATAATCTTCTTTTTACATTTTTTTTTGTATTACTTTGCTGTCTCTAGGGTAATTGGCCACCTCAGTTCTTATATACTTGGGTGAGGGGAGTCGTTGCTGCTAGTATAACCTACGATACTGAGGCCATCTTATGGGTTTCTGAGAAGCTTGTCACAGTTTCCCTCCATGTCACTTTTCTTTCTCATCATGTCGTCACTCTTAAGGCGTCCGCATGCTTCCCAGCCGATAATGTTCGGAAGAGTTTGCATATATTACGACGACATTTTGATGTTTTTCTTCGTTTTGGACTTCGATAAGGGTTTTTTCCGGCTGTTCGGTCACATTTTTCTCGATGCAAGCTGAACTCTGTAGGGAGTCTTCAGCAAAGTGTGTGTAGTCATTCAACGAGAGAACTCGTCCTCATGCAAATGTTTTAACTTGAGAAATACTGCATCAAACATCCTATCTGCCCATTTCTTGTTTTTCAAGCAAATGTCTTTTCAGGGAGAATGCAAGCACAGTTCGGCTAGGTACCAGCCGAATAGAAGCATGCTAACGCCTTACCCCCCCCCCCCCCCCCAGTGCTCGTCCTCTAGTAAATCTCCTCAACCATGTTTTCCATTCTATTTTTAATCACCGCTCTTTCTGTTTCTCTCGCTGCCATTTCTCTCTGCATTCGAAGACCGTGTCAGTGCACCAGCCAAGGCTCCTGCAGCCCTGTTCGTCTCAGAATGTTAAGTGCGTGAGGCTGCTTATGCAGTGAGCTGCTCCACAGAAACACAGGGCTGTTCCCTTCCCTGCCTCCATTTCTGCTGTGACTCAGTCAGATGTTGTTTACTTCATTATTTCAGTGCAGCCGTCACAGCTCCAACATGAGGGGGCTGGAGATGGGTGGAGGATAATGCTCATTTTAAAATGTTTTCTCACACACATGTAGCCTCTCTCACCAGGTGTGTTCTACCTATTGGTTTCCTCTGGGCATATCAAAGTCAAATGAATAAATGTTGGTGGTAATGGCAGTGTTAATTATTCTGATACACCTCTCTCTTTCCTGGGGTTCAAATGGATTTAAACCCCTTTATTGTTAATGTAAATAGCTACCCATCCATCCTGTCAAGACATTGAATATTTTTCTATGGGAGAAGTGCGCTCTGGTTTATTAGTCAATCTTGATCCCAAGATGGCGTAACAGTCGGTCGTGTGTTTGTCTTATCCCGTGTAAGTAGCCGCTTAAAAATAATAATCTTGTATACATTTTAATCTCACTTTCTATCTATGAACTAAATATACTTTCCTTTAACCCGCCTCACTCAATGTGGTATAGATCTGCTGTTTTTATTCCTTATAACTGGAACCTCTGTCAGGAGCTAGCCAGCCAACTAACTACTTGTCTTTGTTAGCCACGACTAGCGGTCTTCACCTTTTTAGCTCAGACACCACTGACTCCCACTCGCCTAGCGTAGTACTGACTACTGAACGGCTCCCTGACTCACCTATTGCTGTTCTTTGGACCCGATGATCACTCGGCTACACAGCTGATGCCCCCTTGACTGTTTCAATAACACGGTACCTCATTTTGTTTCTGTCGGCCCCAGCCTCTAACTCGGGTCCTGTATGTACCTAACTGACCCGCTCTGCCGTTCATTGCCATTTACTTGTTGTTGTCTTAGCTCTCCCGGTCAGCATATGTGACTGCTTTATGCCTCTCCCTAATGTCAACATGGCTTGTCTACTGCTGTCTCGGCTAGTCCTCATTGTTTTATTTCACTGTAGAGCCCTCAGTCCCCCTCACCTTGCCTTAGATCTCTTTTGTCCCACCCCCCACACATGCAGAGACCTCACCTGGCCTCAACTGGTCCCACCAGAGGCGAAACCTCTATCACTCAAAGCCTAGATTTACCTTCACTGTACTCCCATCCTACCAAACCCTTGTCTGTACGTTATGCCCTGAATTTATTCTACCGCTCCCAGAAATCTTTTATTCTCTGTTCCCAAAGCATTAGATGACCAGTCCTTATAGCCTTTAGCCATACCCTTATCCTACTCCTCGTCTGTTCCTCTGGTGATGTAGAGGTTAACCCATGCCCTGTGGACCCCAGTACCACACCCATTCCCCAGGTGCTATCATTCGTTGACTTCTGTAACCGTAAAAGCCTTTGTTTCATGCATGTTAACATAAGACGCCTCTTCCCGAAGTTTGTTTTATTGATTTCACTGCTTTAGCACACTCAGCCAACCCGGATGACCTAGCCATGTCTGAATCCTGGCTTAAATCAAATCAAATTTTATTTGTCACATACACATGGTTAGCAGATGTTAATGCGAGTGTAGCGAAATGCTTGTGCTTCTAGTTCCGACAATGCAGTAATAACCAACAAGTAATCTAACTAACAATTCCTAAACTACTGTCTTATACACAGTGTAAGGGGATAAAGAATATGTACATAAGGATATATGAATGAGTGATGGTACAGAGCAGCATAGGCAAGATACAGTAGATGGTATCGAGTACAGTATATACATATGAGATGAGTATGTAAACAAAGTGGCATAGTTAAAGTGGCTAGTGATACATGTATTACATAAGGATGCAGTAGATGATATAGAGTACAGTATATACGTATGCATATGAGATGAATAATGTAGGGTAAGTAACATTATATAGGTAGCATTGTTTAAAGTGGCTAGTGATATATTTACATCATTTCCCATCAATTCCCATTATTAAAGTGGCTGGAGTTGAGTCAGTGTCAGTGTGTTGGCAGCAGCCACTCAATGTTAGTGGTTGCTGTTTAACAGTCTGATGGCCTTGAGATAGAAGCTGTTTTTCAGTCTCTCGGTCCCAGCTTTGATGCCCCTGTACTGACCTCGCCTTCTGGATGATAGCGGGGTGAACAGGCAGTGGCTCGGGTGGTTGATGTCCTTGATGATCTTTATGGCCTTCCTGTAACATCGGGTGGTGTAGGTGTCCTGGAGGGCAGGTAGTTTGCCCCCGGTGATGCGTTGTGCAGACCTCACTACTCTCTGGAGAGCCTTACGGTTGAGGGCGGAGCAGTTGCCGTACCAGGCGGTGATGCTCTCGATTGTGCATCTGTAGAAGTTTATGTGCTTTTGGTGACAAGCCGAATTTCTTCAGCCTCCTGAGGTTGAAGAGGCGCTGCTGCGCCTTCTTCACGATGCTGTCTGTGTGAGTGGACCAATTCAGTTTGTCTGTGATGTGTATGCCGAGGAACTTAAAAACTTGCTACCCTCTCCACTACTGTTCCATCGATGGGGATAGGGGGGTTGAAATCTGAAATTTCCAACTACAACATTCTCCTCCAAGATAGAACTGCCAAAGGGGTCGCAATCTCCTGCAGAGCTCTATCGTGCTATCCGGGTCTGTGCCCAAACAATTCGAGCTTCTACTTCTACAAATCCACCTTTCCAGAAATAAGTCTCTCACTGTTGCTGCTTGCTATAGACCCCCCCCCCCACCCCCAGTTGTGCCCTGGACTCCATATGTGAATTGATGCCCCCCCCCCCCCCCCATTTATGGTTCGTACTGTTAGGTGACCTAAAGTGGGACATGCTTAACACCCCGGCCATCCTACAATCTAAGCCAGATACCTTCAATCTCACACACATGATCAAGAACCTACCAGGTACAACGCTAAATCCGTAAACACGGGCATCCTCACAGATATCATTCTGACCAACCTGCCCTCTAAATACACCTCTTCTGTCTTCAACCAGAATCTCTGCGATCATTGCCTGCATCCGTAATGGGTCTACGGTCAAACGACCTCACCTCATCACTGTCAAACGCTCCCTAAAACACTTCTGCTAGCAGACCTTTCAAATTGACCTGGCCCGGGTATCCTGGAAGAATATTGAACTCATCCTGTCAGTAGAGGATGCCTGGTTATTCTTCAAAAGTGCTCTCCTCATCTTAAATAAGCATGCCCTGTTCAATAAAAAAAAAAAACTAAGAGCAGATAGCCCTTGGTTCACTCCAGACCTGACTGCCCTTGACCAGCACAAAAACATCCTGTGGTGTACTGCATTAGCATCAAATAGACTCTTTTCTCTGTATATATCAATGATGTCGTTCTTGCTGCTGGTGATTCTCTGATCCACCTCTATGCAGACGACACCATTCTGTATACTTCTGGCCCTTCTTTGGACACTGTGTAACAAACCTCCAAATGAGCTTCAATGCCATACAGCACTCCTTCCGTGGCCTCCGACTGCTCTTAAATGCTAGTAAAACTTAAATGCATGCGTTTCAACCAGTCTCTACCCGCACCCGGCCGCCCGGCTAGCATCAGTACTCTGGACAGTTTTAACTTAGAATATATGGACAACTACAAATACCTAGGTGTCTGGCTAGACTGTAAACTCTCCTTCCAGACTCATATTAAGCATCTATAATCAAAATTTAGATTCGGCTTCCTATTTCACAAAGCCTCTTTCACCCATGCTGCCAAACACACCCTCGTAAAACTGACTATCCTACCGATCCTTGACTTCAGCGATATCAGTTACAAAATAGCCTCCAATTCCCTACTCAATAAATTGGATGCAGTCTATCACAGTGCCATCCGTTTTGTCACCAAAGCCCCATATACCACCCACCACTGCAAACTGTATGCTCTCGTTGGCTGGCCCTCGCTTCATATTCATCGCCAAACCCACTCGCTCCAGGTCATCTATAAGTCTTTGCTAGGTAAAGCCCCGCCTTATCTCAGCTCACTGGTCACAATAGCAACACCCATTGACTATATGTTTGTATATCCCATGTGTAACTTTTTTTTTTCTCAGACTGCTGTTTTATCGTAGCCAAGTCACAGTTGTAAATGAGAACAAGTATATTAGCAATCTAAACTAGCACTGTAAATACTGAGAACAAGTTCTCATTTACAGCTGGCCTACCTTGTTAAAATAAAGGTGAAATAAAAAATTAACCATCTTCCTATCTACTGCTGTTCTCCAATGAATAATACGGTAAAATCAGGAAAACAATATTTCTTAAATGTCATGGCTTAAATCTGCGCAGGCATTCTGACAACCTGGCATTCAGCCTCTGATTTGCTTCTGCAGAGGAGTGTAAATGCAATATCAATGTACACATCACCATGGTGATGGCGATGATGGGTGGTAGAATGAGATGGGGTTGGGCTTGGTACTGAGAAATGTGCTGCTGAGTTTTAGATTAGGGAAGACGCCCTATGGGGTTGGTTTAGAATTGTTTTGTGTGCATTTTCTCAATTTTTGGGTCTTCGAAAACGTAATGGATGGGGGGGGGGTTGTTAAATCTGTGTTCTCAGGCTGACCCTTAATCCACCTCTGCTGTTGCACTAGGGCATGTGTATGTGGTAGACAGTCGGGGGTGGGCATCAACCCCTCTCATCGTGTCTTTGAGCTAGTCAGTCACCAATACAAGCACTCAGCCATGGTAGTGAAGATGTGTGTGCATGTCTGCTGCCTGCCTGACATTTAGAAAGCCTTTATGGTTTAATTAGGGGCCATTTTGAAATGGCAGTGTTATTGTCTGTTATTTCAGAAGACCGTATCAACAGAAGACCAGGGATTTCTGCCCCCCCATAGGTGAGGTTGGATTTCCTTTTGGCCTCCTCGTCCACAACTCACTCATTTATCATACTCATGTTTCCTCTTGAATTCTGTGAAGGGTTTTCTTATTTCTTTAAAAAGGAAGCAGAAACTCTCCAGGAGAAAGCACACATACGTTAAAAGCACACGTTTTGGATTCAGGCCAGTGGGAATGTGGGTTTCGCAGTACGGAGAAATGGTTACCTTGACAACAGCAGAATGTTGGGTGTTTTGCTGATTGAGTGTGTGAGCCCGGTGTGGCTGTCCTGAACAAACAAGTACTGGTCACTGTGTCAGGAATGGTGCTGATTCTCAAGTCAACCCTCTCCTTCCTGGCTCTCTTCCTTCATTTGATAAAATCCCTTAATTTTGTCCTTTTTTATTTTCTAACTTCTATCTTCTCCTCACCATCTGGTTGCATCACTCTACCCATCTTCCCTCATCCCATTTTACATTCTGGTGATTTAGCAAACGCTCTTATCCAGAGCGACTTACAGTTAGAATGCAGAGGGGATGTGGTTGTCCCGTAGGACTATAATTCTTCCTATAGTATTAGACAGACCCTCTATCCTTAACCTACCCTGGCCATGTTAGAGGCCTTCTCTACGTGGGCCTGGGGTAATAATGCACATCCCTTCAGATGGACATTGGCATTTCTTATGACTGCTTGTTTTGGGGAGGTTCAAAATCGTATTGAATTGGCTTTCCAGTTTAGAAGTCGATGAGATCCATATGTCTGAACTGTGGTCAAAGTGCAATGTTCATTTAGCAGGAAAGCCTGTTATGGGGGCCTAGTTGAAGGCACAAGCTTATCTTTTCCATATGCAAATAGCTTTTTAAAAATGATTATATAAAATATATTTTTTTCAGTAGTCAAACTCTGTCATCAATATCATGTTCAGGACTAAAACTTAGCCCCATTTCAGTGTGTAGTTTTAAGTACCTTGTTGAACATTTGTTTTATTCTGCTAAAAACCTATCAAAGGCCAAGGAGTGTTTGTGCCTGTGGTGTTGGCTCTGTTTCGCAGGCAGGCGAGGCTGCTTCGCTGCTGCCTCGCCTGCCTGCGCTGGCAGTGAGGTGGTTTGGCATGCAGGAGCCAGCCTGATCAATAATGTAGATGTTTTAGAAGAGGGGCGGTGTGCAGGTCTCTTTCACATGCCGCGCACCCCCTCCCCCTCCCCCTCAGGTGGCAGTGTCAGGTTCCTCTCCAATGTGGAGGACAGATGGGATGGCTGAATCTCATTTTCCTCTGTAAGATATTAAAATAAGAGTGCAGCTGATACTTGACGCTTGAAATATTGCAGGCTGCCACTGGACTCTCGCGTCAGTCATATGAAGCTGCGGTTGTTCAGAGCTGTAAGTTATTGTGGGGGCTTTGAGAGGCGGACAGGGTGAGATATTGGATAAGGTGGAAAATAACATGCATCCCTTGTTTACATATCAGCTCTCACAGGGGTCATTTTTCATGCAGAAATGTCTTGCTGCGTTTTGTAAACGCAGATATAAAATGCTTATTGTAATATCTGTTCGGTATCAGACGCATTTTGTGCTCCACTCTTGAGAATTCACTAATGAGTATTCTATAACGGGACTCTGAGAATTCACTAATGAGTATTCTATAACGGGACTCTGCGAATTCACTAATGAGTATTCTATAACGGGACTCTGCGAATTCACTAATGAGTATTCTATAACGGGACTCTGCGAATTCACTAATGAGTATTCTATAACGGGACTCTGAGAATTCACTAATGAGTATTCTATAACGGGACTCTGAGAATTCACTAATGAGTATTCTATAACGGGACTCTGAGAATTCACTAATGAGTATTCTATAACGGGACTCTGAGAATTCACTAATGAGTATTCTATAACGGGACTCTGAGAATTCACTAATGAGTATTCTATAACGGGACTCTGAGAATTCACTAATGAGTATTCTATAACGGGACTCTGAGAATTCACTAATGAGTATTCTATAACGGGACTCTGAGAATTCACTAAGGAGTATTCTATAACGGGACTCTGAGAATTCACTAAGGAGTATTCTATAACGGGACTCTGAGAATTCACTAAGGAGTATTCGATCACGAGACTGCACACAGATGTGTGTAGCTAATTTTCTCCTGTACTTTTCTCGGTGAAGTAGTCTACTTTTCTCTGGTAAAATGCTAGATTAACTTACAGCAAAACATTAAGAAATATAGCTGGCTGCATTTTCTTCTATGATGATTTTTTTATTTTTTTTTATTTTAAATATGATGACCATGCATAGTTTTTGCAAAAAAGACCCTGCTTTTTCATTTTATGCTTATTTACTTGTGTGTCTCCTGGCCAAATAGCGTTGCGCTTCTGTCATCTGATGAAAATGAAGCTGTTTTCTGAATGTGCTGCACTGATGTATTTTCTGTGGAAAAGTTAAATTGCACTCCCCCGATCAGCAAAAAACCCCACTGACTTTCAATATAAAATGCAGGTTGAAATGGTTTAAACTTGTTTTTTTTTGATGGTCTGCTTATCGAAAATGCTGCTTTCTGATCCTTTACGTGACCCCTGTCTCAATAGTAAGTGCCTGTGTCTCGTCAAAGGGGGTAGATGGCGGCTATGCTTTTGTGAACGAATGGAAGCCAAGAAACGGCGCTGTGTGCACCAATGTTAAAAAAATGAGGACTGCTCGGATAGCAGGCTGCCAACACACATGATTCCTTTCACACACCCATGCCGTACTACTTATTTATCGTGTTTTGAATTGCTTTGAACTCCTCATTTTTGCAGCTAGCTCACACGTAATACAAGCCAGTATAAGACGTCTCTCCATGCCTGAGGACGTCAGGAGGTTACATGTAACTCGGCCACGGGGGCAGCCGTGAGCGCTGTTACCTCCAAGTGGGTTTAGCTATGTCGTTGTGGACTGGGATGGCGGATGCATGTAAGCATCTGCCTCTGAATCCAGAGTTTGCATGTTCAAATCCAGATAGAAAGTTGTTTTTGAGATTATAGTCAAGCCTACCTTAACCCTTAACCATTCGGCGTTAATGCCAAAACTTAACCTTACACTTTGAAATTTGACGTTTGAGAAACATGGCTGAACATCCAAATCTGAAGTAAAACTGTATGAGCTTGTTGTGTGTTTGGTCTAGTGAATCATTCACGGTATTAACACAACTGATCTAAATAACGGAAACCCGAATTGCCATTTAGTCTCATTGTTTTCAGTTTGGGTTTACAGAGCTCCTGCTGTTTTAGATCCTACTGGAAATGTGTAATATTCTTCCCTGGTACACTACACTCCAGCTATTTGGGTAACTTGGTTAACATATTGTTTTCAAGAATAATTCACAACAGTAGGTCTATTCTTGTATTCTATTTAGTAATACTTGTATTTTGGGACAGATTTAAAAAAATGCACTCTTCAAACAAGTGTTGAATAACAATGCCACCCTGAGCAGCTTGGTGCCCCACCCACAAAAAAATGGAGCTAAGGGAAATGCTGTCTGTGTGCATGCTGCTCTGTAGGTGAGCAGTGCAGACTCTCCCTGTCCCCCTGTGTCCGGTGTCTGCTCTGTGATGCTTGTTCAGTGTTCAGACAAAGGTCGGAGCTAGTGTCCCAGTCCCAGGCTGCTGTCAGCTCCGTCAGATGTGTTCTCGATAGGGCAGCCAGAGAGGACTGGAGAGGTGCTCTGTAACCCATGGACACAGGGAAAGACTGGAAGGGGGTGGGTCTGCCTCATCGTTCAGATTTCCCAGATAAATGGAGCTGACCAGATTGTGAAAATGGTGGTGCTTCCTCTAATCCGATGCCCTGGGGAGCAGAATAGAGGGGGGGGGGCAGAAAAGAGGCACGATAAAGGATGGCTGTGCATGCCCTCGGGCGACCATTAGACCACCAGTCTCCGCCATAAACCTACAATGCACTGGTGCCCCACACAAGCCTGCATATTCGCAGACACACAGTGGCAGCCCAGGCTGAAACAACACAGTCCAGCCTGTTGTTTTTAGAGCCCCACTCACTTTACCCTCCCCCAGCCATATTACTAAAGCTCAAATGGGACTGACCTCTGCTCTCAGTAGCTCGGCTCTCTTTTCCATATTTTCTAGTCTTTGCTTTGAGCTTCAGAATAGCATGTGTCTACGCTCTTGCGTCCAGTATTCCCCCCCCCCTCCTCTCCTGCAGACACAGCCAGTGTTTTCAGCCGTATCACCATTGCAACATAGACTAATCACCGGAAATATACACTTTAAATAGCTATGGCTCTATGGCATGTGTAATTGTTTTGTGTTTGAGATCGAGGGTCTGAGTTTTTTAACGTTGTTGTGTGTGTTCCCTCTGTCTTATTTCCAGGCAGTTATCTGGACACAGTGTGGTATGGTTTTAACAGAGCAGCCATGGCAGCCATTGTCTGTTGTTGAGGCTAGGTCTTCGGATTGGCCATGGCTGCTCTCCCAACTCCAAAACCCTGGATGTTGGGCCTCAAAGCTGGACTCATGAGTATACAGAGACCGTAGTTGAAATCAACACTGGCCAGGTTCTCAAACTTGTCAGAGGTATGACTTGCCTTATCATGCACAAATGCGCACACCACTCCTCATGAACAAAGTCCAGTATTTGGCATTCCCTTGTTGATGTTGAAATACCCCATATCTAGTAGGGATTGGTTTTAGAACACAGTGTTAGTATTTTCACTTCAAATAGCCAAACATGCGAAAGAACACCTTTGTCCTGAGCTGCGACTGCTTACTGTCAGGATGGGGGTAAGGGAGGGGAGGCTTGAACTCTCACCTCTGACCTTCTGCATGTTTAGGTCAACTCCTATATGTCCTGCTTTACTTGTATTTCTTCTCATCAACTTGGCCATATCATAAAACCTTACCCCTGTAGGAGCAGAACAGGGATGTTAGCCAGAAGGAGAGAGAACTAGCTAGTACTTGTAGGCCTATGTCCTGCAGCGTGTTTGGATGTGAAGCTACAGGCTAGTTGTGTGCTGACAGTGCTCTCTAACCCTGGTCTTTCTGGTAGGCTCACCTAAAAGCCATGCTGATTAGTATCTCTGGATATTTGTGACATTTTTGTGCCAGGTTTTGTGCCTCAATCGGCAGTTTTTACTTGTTGCCTGCCTTCTCAATCTCCCGTTGTGCTGAGTCAACTAATTAGCCAGGATGGATGCAGCCGTTACAAATGAGCACTTCAGTGCCTCAGTGTGGCTCAACACAAGTTTTGTAAACACGGCTGGTTTTGGGGAACCGGTCTCATTCACCAGAGAACCCTGGTAAACATGTATATTAGCACACAGAAATAAATTGGAGTAGTAACCTGGAGACGTTGCGCCTGGATGGCCACTGTATGCCAAACACACACACTCTTTGGTGGGAGACCCTAGCTGTAGCACAGAACCAAAGGGAAAGAAAATGAATATAATTTCAGCATCTCCCTTCTTCTCTCTGCAGACAGGCCTCACTCAAGCCTCACTGCCCCGGCAAAGAGGCTCTTAAAATGGGCCAGAAATAGCTCAGGCTCCCCACATGCCCTGCAACCCTTCAGTTAAGTCTAAGTAACTAGGATTTCTGGGTTTGACTGTGAATGGCCAAACCTATGGTGGTGTGTCGGTGCTCCCAGCACTCTGTTCACCCATGTGGTAGAGATTAAAGGTCCAGTTTGGTCCTGTTAGACTTTACTACTTCCCCAGTCATAAATGTACAATTCCTGGACACATTGGACTGGCAGCTCCCTGCACTGCCTCTGTGTGTGTGAACGGGTGACTTCTAGTCCAGCTCAACGTCAGCAAGTAGTAAATTACCTCATGGGTGTGTGTATTTTTTTTAAACCAGTCGGATGTCTCTGCCGTCTCCACTCGAGCCGCCGCGCCAAACATATGTCACATCCTGCCCAGCTGCCTCTGCCAGACGGGATTATGGATATTTGCACAAGAGCATTTGTGTACTTCTGCCTCGCTACAGCCAGGGCAAACACACTTTCAGGAAGCCTCAAATACTGACATAGGATGAACTTGTTTTGGCGTTCTTAAAATACCTGGTCTTCCCTGCCCCCTGCCTACAGACATAGCTGTCTCTTCTCGTTGAGTCTTGTGCCGGGCATGAGGGGGCCACCACATTACCACAAGGTAGGAGCCATGTGTTTTTGGCGTGAGTCATCCTGCTTGAGATGTTTGAGAAGTGTAGGCTTGGGCGCCTTGCAATGACTGGTAGCTTAAACAGTCTCAACTATGTTGGCATGAAGTCTGCAGAGCCTGGCCCATGCCCTGTGGTGAAACTGGACTCCTGTCTTTGGTAATCCCTCCCAGTGTATGAATAATTGTGGAAGCATCCTCTTTCAGGAGGAAAATAGCCAGCTCCCCGAGAGCTGCGGCAAAGCGCTGGAGCTCGGCTTCTCAGGCTCTATGTTTCCCTTTTAAGGTCAACATAGCGTCCACCCTACGAGTGGAGTAAAACCTCTGGCCAGCCCTAGAGGGAGAGAGATCCTCCGTAGACAGATAATGGAGTTTTAATGTGCAGTGTGTTTGCTAGTAGTAGGGGCTCTTATCAGTGACTTAAAGGAAACATGTCTCGCTCATTTGTTCATAAGTGCACAAAGGGAAATCAGTGAGTTTGGCGTTTATCGCAGAGGTTTTTTTCTCCAATCAGGATTTAAAGCTCCCTACGACATTTCACTCAGTGTCAAGTTGAATTTAACCCTGGCATGATATCCTCAGATGTCCATAGTCTACCCAACCAAGAGCTTACCCTGGGTTGGTCTGCCAGAGACTGATCTGTGTTATCTATGAGTGATGTCTTGCGTGTTTTAGCATGACCCGGATTAAAGGGAGTGTACTTTGTCACTGTGTGGCCCGGGGATTTTCTTAGTAAGATTACAAGCCTGTATTCAAGCCCCATTATGAGGGAGTGCTCTACTCTCCATTCTGGATTAGTCCAATCCCTGGATTCCTGCTGGGAGAACCAACAGGGTTCTGATTTTACCAGACACATCACCCAGCCCAGTGAGGCCTGGCCCCTTTAATCTGGCCTGCCTGTCTTTTTTGCCCTGGCACCTCCAGCCCTTGGCCTGGCCTGGGCTCTAGTGTCATCCACTTCAGTCACTTCAGTTGGTATGTTAACTTGATTCTTGCTGTCCCATTTCTAGCTGCTAAGATTGACATCCATTAAAATGGATTGCAGATGAAACACATTTTCTTAATCTATGACTATTGAAACAGTAAAAAGACGTGACCTACAGAAATTGCTATGCATACATACAGGGAACTGCCATTTTTCTTCAAGAGTTTAATGAACGCATGCAACAATATGCTTCTATTATTGAACATGCAACTGTTGTAATGAAACCGCCATTAAAACATAATTTTCAAACATTTGCCAAAATGCCATAGATGGGAAACACTGTAAACGGAGCACCTCATGCCAGCGTGATAGAATTTGTATGTTTTAAGATGATGACTAAAGTATTCCACCCTGAAACCATATAATTGTATGAAATGTGCTACAGTCATAATCCATTAATGTGTGCGACTAGGCTTTTTAATACTAGGCCATTGTGTTACTATTTCGCAATATCAGCAGGGTATAGTTGAGACATTCAAGAACAACTGAACTGTCGACTTGTGTTGATAACGGTGAAACTAATAACTGGAATGAGGCCTCCCCACTCTAGGAAGGAGAGAAGCTGTTAGAAACGGCAAGGCTTGCAGAAGACGATGAAACATGTTGCAGAACTCTGACAATGTATGTGAATTGTGAAAAAATACAGTCCACCTAAAGAGGTTGAGTTTCTACTGATGTGAGTTAATTTGTATGTGTGTTATAAAAAGATTGTTCTCATTTTGAAGACCGAGCGCTCTCTGAATAAAAGTATTGATCTATTGCAGGCTGAGACTGTCAATTTGTTTGAACTGGAGATTTACAACCTTCAGGAATTAGACAGACAAAATAGTTCAATTAGAACATTGGGATAGAAATTCTCGTGACAACTTGGTCCTTCGAGCCGGAGCTCAACACCTGTTTTCGTCCCAAAGGACACGGAAACCGTGCACGGGCGGATCAGGAATCCGTAAGACAAATGCCTGACCTTTGAAATTGAGGGTCCATTTCAGGCGAACTTGTACACGACAGGAACGGTGATGAGATCCAACCTACATTGAATTCTCTGCTGCAGGAATAAGGTCAGTATTCTTTAGTCATGGATTTTGGGGGTAGGATCTAAACTTGCATTAGACGTATACATTGTAAAAAAAAATCTGATGTCGGTAGGGTGATAATCACGAGTCAAACAGGATTCTTATTCGGTATATCGTTTTCAGGAATTTATATAGAGAAAGCTCAACATTAAGTATCTAGATACAGTAATTTGCAAATTCATTAAACATTCTACAATGTGATTTTCTGGATTTTTTTTCTCATTTTGTCTGTCATAGTTGAAGTGTACCTATGATGAAAATTACAGGCCTCATCTTTTTAAGTGGGCGAACTTGCACAATTGGTGGCTGACTAAATACTTTCTTGCCCCATTGTAAATGTAAAACGGGGCGAGGTTGAATATAGAATAAAACAGGAGGATTGGGTCCGCAATGACTCAAGGTAGTTCAGGCCATTACCAAAATAACCCCTAAAAATAATCTGATATTGAGACAGTCTGGGACGGTCAAAAGAATATCAGCTAAGGAATAGTTGTGTAGTGTGAGATATATTAACAAGTCAAAAGCCACAAGAATCGATTTTTAAGATCATTGAACCCGTATACTTGTGAGACCTAATAATCTATCAAAAGTCATAATACTAATTATTCCTAGTTCCAAGGGAACAGAGAGGGTTTACTAACATGGGAAGTAAATCCTCAAAGGAGGTCCCGGAATTAACCGGGCATGAGAGGTATGTGGAATCCAAGGAGAAGAGTAACATCTATTATGGTCCTAAGTGGAGAAAGAACTGTGTATGGAGGACGTCTAGACGTAGACAAACTCACATCTATGATTAAATAGAAGTGCATATAAACTGGAGATAATATAAGGGAAACAGCAGGTTTGGGGAAGAATTGGACTTACAAAAAGGTTGACTAGTAATGGACCAGATTAAATTCATGTAAGCATTCAATGTCATAGTAAACTGTAAGGAAGATTTAGTTAGCCATGGAAAGGATTGACCTAAGTGGAGGAAGAAGTATGGTTTTGAAGGGTGCCTAGATGTAGATAAACTATGATAAAGCAGATACATAAGACGTGTGTCAATAATCAAGGGAAAGAGCAGGTCGAAAGTGAAAGTGTTTTAATCGTGACAAAACAGGACATCTGGCCTGAGAGTGGAGAGCTCCTCCAAAGGATGAGAGACGAAAAACCGTACCCAGACAGAACAAGAATAGGAGGAGACCGGAAGACTCTGAAGAAGAGGAAGCATGACTAGATTGGTAAGAGGAGGTTAGTGAGAGTGATCTAGACTGCGAGGTATTCGAGTTGGCCAACAGATTTAGCATTACAACAGGAACAGCAACCATACACAGCAGCACAGATAAATCTTAAAGAAGACAGAACAATTGAAAGAGAATTGTTACAGAATAGCCAAGACAGGGCGCCCCAAAAGGAATTGGAAATGTGGAAAAGAAAAGGGGCGGTCCTACAGAATAATGTTTGGCATAAGGATAATTTACCGAAGTCACGGTTTAGATATGCGGCAATGTTGACACATGGGCACAGCCATGTGTCAACAGGGGGGTGGGTATAGCAGGTTAGGAAACACTTTGTGGCCTATGGGATAACACATCATCAAGGTAGAGTAAGAGCGTCACTGGGGGAATACCCCCCCCCCAGGTAGAATATCCATTCCAACATTTGGAAATTGACTATTTTGAACTATCCCGAAGTGAGGAAAAGAAGTGGTGTTTAACAATAATAGATAAATATATTAAATGGGGAGAAGCGTTCTCAACTTACTTCGCGGACATGATTACGATAGCTAAAGCATTGGGTCAAGATATTATCCCTAGATTTGGTTTACTAGAATATGTTTCTTTAGGCAACGGATTACATTTTTTGCTAAGCAGGTAAAAGATCGGCCAGAAATTGAACATTTTAAATAGGAAAAGATACGGTTCATATTACCCACAATCGGCAGGATTAATTGAACACAGGAGTGATACAATTAAGGGAAACACATGAGCGCAGGTAGAAATTGGGTACAATGTTTACCAATAGTATTAATGACTATTAGGGAAACTTCAGTTAAAAATGGGCTGTCCCCTTCGAGAAAGTGTTTGGTCGACCATACAGAATGCCTGAATTGGGAGGACCCGAGCAGGCCCACATAGAAGTAGAACATACTCTAGCAGAACACATGAGAAGATTGATTGTTAACCACACTCGTATGTCAAAGATTTTGTGTCCCACAGGTGAATTACAGAAGGTGATTCACTCAATACAACCAGGAGACTGGGTGTGGATCCAGTCCCTGAGGAAAAAAGACTGGAAGCAGTCCCGTTGGGAAGGGCCATACCAGGTTTTGTTGGTAACCACTTTTGCCGTTAGAATAGCTGAGAGAGCCGCTTTGGTCCACGTTACCCACTACAAAAAGGTAGGAACACATACAAACACTGCTGAACACGCACAGAGTTAGGGAACAGAACCGAGTACCAATAGGGTCCGGGGGTTACCTCCCTAACGAAGATTCCCTATCCTGACCTATCATCACTGTGTACGCTCATAGAGTTGTGGGTATGGGGTGGTTCCTAGCAGACTAAGGACAGGAGAGGGTTGGTGATTTTTGGGAATATGGGGGACCCTGAGCTGCATCATAGTCTTGGTAATTTTCCTGATACATCCTGATCCACCACCTTCCGGCACCTATTATACTACACCCCCGCCATTGTTAAGAAGTAAAAGAGAAACTACCCACATACCGACCGTCAAGGACGAGTGACCTACAAAATAGGAATCAGAGAGGGGCAGAATGTAGGTGATTTTAATGGCTGTAAGACGGTAGTTAATGTGACTGACTTAGATTTGGAAGCACAGGAGAAAATTCTGAACCTCTCAGCCCCTATAACGGCTGAATGGTGGGCTTGTACCAGCAAAGGACGTATCTGACAGATATACCAAAAGGGTGGGTAGGTACTTGTGCCCTGGTGTTATTGGTCCAACCAGTTAGAATTAGTAATCAGAGGCCAGTTATAGGAGGCCAAAGTAGGCACAGGAGGAGTTTTGACCAGGATGGGAGTAGCCCTGTCGAGATAGATGCTATTGGCAACCCCAGGGGAGTTCCAGATGAATACAAAGCTATGAATCAAATATTTGAAGGCTTTACCACTACGTTCTTTTGGTTATTGACAATAAATAAAATTGTGGATTGGATTAATTACATCTATTAAAATCAAGAGATTAATGAATGAAACCGAAGATGCAGTACATTTTTTCCCACCTCCCTCTTGACCTGGCAAAATAGGCTGGCTCTCAATATATTATTGGCCGAAAAGGGCGGGGTATGTAGAATGATAAGGGTTCATTGCTGTACTTTCATTCCAAATAACACCGCACCAGACTGAAGCGTCACGAAGGTATTGGCTGGGTTGACTGACCTAAGTGAAGAATGGGCTAAGAACTTGGGGGTTAATACATCAGTGTGGTTTGATGAAATGTTTGGCAAATGGAAAACCGTAGTAGCTACCATCTTGGGGGCTGCTATTGCTTGTATGGGTATGCCTGTATTATGTGGTTGTCTTATTCCATGTGTTGGAGAGTTGGGAAGCAAGGCGTTGGAATCTGCTGTGACCCAGCAGATGGTGAGGTATGAGCCCATACCTGACTCAGACCAGTGGGATGAACGCAACATGCCTCCTGGAATGGTGGACGATGATGACCAATTCGACCCTGATGACCCACAATTTAAAACTTTTCTTAGTTCTAACGTGTGAAGGTTATAGTGAAAATCTCAAAAGGAAGAGTTATAACTGGAAGTAGAAATAGAACTATACCCAGGTGAGGTGAAATGGCACCCATAAATGTACAACGTCTATGTGATATGTGATTTTTTTAATAAACAAATGTTGTATCAAGATGTAATATTTAGTCAACGGGTGGATTGATAGAAGAATTTGGATGTTTAAGATAATGACTAAAGTATTTCACCCTGAAACCATATAATTTTATGAAATGTGTTAGTCATAATCCAATAATGTCTAGACTTTTTAAGAAGAGGCTATTGTGTTACTATTTGAACTGTTGACTTGTGGTGATAACGGTGAAACTAATAATGGGAATGAGGCCTCCCCACCCTAGGGAGAGGAAAAATGGCTAGTCTAGGGCCTCCCGGGTGGCGCAGTGGTTAAGGGCGCTGTACTGCAGCGCCAGCTGTGCCACCAGAGACTGGGTTCGCGCCCAGGCTCTGTCGTAACCGGCCGCGACGCACAATTGGCCTAGCGTCGCCCGGGTTTGGCCGGTAGGGATATCCTTGTCTCATCGCGTGACTCCCGTGGCGGGCTGGGCGCAGTGCGCGCTAACCAAGGTTGCCAGGTGCATGGTGTTTCCTCCGACACATTGGTGCGGCTGGCTTCCGGGTTGCATGCGCGCTGTGTTAAGAAGCAGTGCGGCTTGGTTGGGTTGTGTATTGGAGGACGCATGACTTTCAACCTTCGTCTCTCCCGAGCCCGTACGGGAGTTGTAGCGATGAGACAAGCTACTAAACAATTGTGGAGAAAAAGGGGGTAAAATTCTAAAATAATAATAATTTAAAAAAAATGTTGCCGAAGTGTGACAAACAATGTATGTGAATTGTGGAATAATATCAGAGTTTCTACTGATGTGCGTTCATTTGTGTGTTTGTTCAATAAAAATATTGTGTTCTCATTTTGAAGACAGAATAAAGTTTTGATTTATTGCAGGCTGAGACGGTCTATTTCTTTGATCTGGAGATTTACAACCTTCAGGAATTAGACAGATAAAATAGTTCAGTTAGAACATTGGGATAGAAATTCTCGTGGCACAGCGGAGCTGAAAACACTGTTCTAAACAGAGCACCCGATGCCAGCGGAGCTGAAAAATGTAACAAGTGAAAATCTCAGAAACGGAGGGGGAATCTAAAAACATCAACTACGATGAGTTGCTAATATGACTAGGATTGTGCCTTTGGGTTCTGAACAGCGAAAGAAAGAGAAATGCTGGTTAATGTCATCAGGAAGTCTTTATGAAATAACTGCTTCCACTTTTCTATGGCTGGATTTTGGCTAGGCTACTTTGAAGCAAGGTAAGGCATTTCTCATTTGAAGTCCAAATGTTCACGTTTCAAACAATTATGCAGCCTCCAGCTCACATTGCATATCGGTGGGTGACACGCTTGACAGCCTGCCTACCATTGACTTATAGCCTATGTACTCATGGTGATTTTGTTTTGTAGGATTTTCTGGACTTCTCTACTGCAGCCCTTTTTTTTAAAGCAGGACTGAGAAATACTAGCTGCTTTTAATCGTGGCCATCAAAACATTTTAGAATTTGTTAAAACATTTTTTTTATTATTATTATTATTTTTTTACATTGCACATTTGTTGTGCAATGGCTGCTTATAAAAGCACTCCAGTACCAGCTTTTTGAGGAGCTCATCCTGCGTTGTCTGACAGGCAATAGGCTATTCTGCTCCTCAAACTAGGCTCTGTAAGGTTTGCGCGTGTGATTAATAAGATTCTTGACGACTAACGAAAATACACACTGCAATATAATTCCGCAAATTAACCTATAGACTAGATGTGTCCGGTCAAATATATTTTCGCTGGCTAACCGATGTAACCTTTAACATCTCTACTAATGGGATGATATGTTGCTTTCATGGCCTTGTACAGTTTAATGGCAGTCTGACAGATTTGGTAAGCTTTGCACCTGTTCTCTTCAGAAGGGAAGAGGACAAGATGCAAGCGAAAGCCCGTTTTTATATTTAATTCATTTCTGAAAAGAAACAAACTCTTGGTTAATAACTCTAAGACAGAAATCGTGTTATTATATACATATACTTTTCCACAATACCACTGAGCCTAACTGCGGGTATGTGTGGTCCTCTTGAGTCAACTTATCATTTGTGCTAGTGGACACACTCACTGGTATTTGAACAACTGCCATGGAACAAATGTGAACGAGGGGCTAGGTGACAGCGACACAGGAATGTAACAGAGGTGGCACAACTGAAGGCCTTTGAAAAGCCTTTCTATCGTTCAAATCCTGATAAACCCCTGTCTTCAGAGTTGGGACAAAGCTAGGGTTGAGGGGCTGGCTGTGGCTCGGGGGTTGAGGGGCTGGCTGGGGGGGTTGTGGGGCTGGCTGGGGGGCTGTGGGGTTGGTTGTGAGGGGCTGTCTACAGGGGTAGGAGAGGCTGGCATAGTGAGGCTTTGACCTTTGAAAGGTTGCACTAAGACCAGCCTCTTCTGGAAGCCATACAATGTTGGGGGAATAGCACAACCTGAATGGGAGAAGATGACTCCCTACGCCAGATCTCATTAGGAATGTGTAACGCCAGCCAGCATCTCGGTAACTAATCCTCCGGTTTTGTTTTGTTTTGTAGGATTCGTTGGACTTCTCTACTGCAGCCCTTTTTTAAAGCAGGATTTTAACGTCACCCATCCGCGGACAGCCATGGAATCGGTATGTATTGCTACATTCTCTCCACATTGTCTCTGGAGCCATCTCTGTTTCTTGGCCCTGTGTTTGTTACGATGTACTGAAGGTTTGAACACGCAGTATCTTTAAAAAAAAAAATGTTTACAGAAAGGGGTTTGTTTTCTAAGGCCCGTATTCCTGTACTCCAGCAGTCTTGTTGTTTTGACTGGCCACTTTTCACCAAACCATCACAGATTCTAAATAAACTACACTCATATGGCACTAATAGAGAGGGTTTGCTGTGGAACTGAGACATAGACAGACAGGAGCAGTGCTAGTACCAACTGGCCGCTTTAAAGCCCTGCACTCTCGACTGGAATGTGTGTATTAAGAGCAGGACTTAGTGCATGCCCAGGCCCTGCCTTCCTGTCCCTTTGTTAAAGGGGTTCTGTGTTTTAGCTGGTGTGGGCTTTTGTGTGTGTGTGTGGTGAGCGACTTGGTTTGGAAAGTAGGTCACTGCTCCCGTAGAGCTCAGTGTCACTAATGAAGAGTCCCTCTCCTGCATGCGGCTCATGTGACCGTGCTGCTTGATCAGTAAGTGGTGGCAGCCCTACGCCTCTGAAGAGACTGCCGCCTTTTCCCCACGGCGCACAGCCCCGGCACACAGACTTTCAGCATGGGGGCTGTACAATCGATCTCCCCTTTCGTTCTCTCCCTACTCTCGTTTTGTCCTACTGTAGCCTTCTCTTTAGCCAGACTCTGCAATGGGAGCTGGTGATGTTTACCTCTGAAATCACACCGTATCTGCTTACTGTCAGTGGAAACCAAGGAAACTGATCAAAAAGCTCAGTATGCTGTCAGTACCGTTTCTCTCCTCCCTGCCCCCACCTCTCCTCATGTGATGCCAGTCACGTGGTTTCCAGGCACCAGTAGAGTAAATCAGAATCAGATTTTATTTTTAACTGCTCTACATCCTCCACTTTGCCAATGGTTAGCAGAAACAGACGTACGATTACTGTGTACCTCTCTCTCCCTCTGTTTCATGCGCTCTCCCCCCTCTCTCTCCTCTCTCTCTTTGCCACTCCCTGTCTCTCTTTTGTTCGCTCTCTGTCTCTCTGTGTTTAGCCTGCTCCCAGCCCTCGGCAGTGCTGATATTATTGTCAGCTTTATCTGCTGGTTGGGAGTTGTGCTGTGTTGGATGGTAGTGCAGATGAAAGGGTGTCTCTCCTGTGAATGTTCTCCCTGCACTGTTTTGCCTCTACTCTTTACCAGCGTGTTGATTTTTTTTCTCTCTCTCCCTCCTCCCCTTTCTAAAGTAGGCCTGTTCTTCAATGGGATTAGTCTGCAGCACTCTGAACAGGAAAGTGGGCCCTGCCAGTCATATTACATAACTCTCATAGCCTGGCTTGAGACGACTATAGGGGCTTTGTTCCCCCAGACCCCACTCCCACCCGCCTGCCTCTCCTCCTGGCAGGCCACATGCTAATGCTCTATTGAAAGAGTCTGTGTGCTCCAAACAGGCATGGCTCTGTGGCCAGGGAGGAGAGAAACTCTGCATCATTACCCTGCAAATTGGCATTTCACTCATATCTTTAGCTGAGGAATGTGAACTCGAGGGAGCGGGAACTTTGGTGTGATTAAGTTTCCTTGTACGCATGTTGAATGATGAGATGATATAGGAGGTTGTGGACCGTTCAAAGGATTGAACCTTTGTGGTGTTGGCGTGTCATGTATTGTTTTTCTCTCGTATGTAATATTCTTGTTTGGGGTTATCCCCACTGACTAGACTATTGTGCCCCATTAAACCACTTAGGTTGCAGACCTGTATTGTGGTTATATTGTTCTCTGGTATAAGCCCATGCCTCGTGATTCTATAGCTTATTTTAGCAGAAGTTTGACTGTTTGTTCATTTAGTAGGCTTGCTGCATAATGTGAAGAGCAGGATTGGTAGGGGATAAAATGGTGCCTTTGCCCAAGGTTTTTCTTGCCATTCTGTTCCAAGTCATTAGAGCTAAGCACCGAGGAGGAACTGTTCTTTAAGATAATGTCCAAGAGTTGTGATGTCATTGTTCCATTAATCAGCGCAGCTGCTGATTGGCTCAAGTTCAAACTCGCCCTGAAAGGAAGTGGCAACTAGCTCTCTCATCCCACTGCAGAGGGAAGGATGTTGGTAGCTGTGGTGCGTATCGCCAATATGTGACGACTCCAACCAGCGTTACAGCCTGGCTGATGGAAAACGCCTCCATGTATTTTTCAACTTACCTGCACTTTCCAACTCTTTCTTTGTTCTCAAAACCGGAAAAGGTGCATCTTTTTATAAATGTGGGGGTGGTTACAAAAACCAGAGATAATTCTGAAAGATGTTAAATCCATGTTTTGTATTGAGTGAGAAATGCCTCTTGCGTGTGTAGATCTTTGTTTTGGTCGATCTGTGACGTGCCGCCATCTACTTCTACACTTGGCTGAGGCACATAGACAATCCTAGTTCCTGCCAAGATGCTGGGAAATGCTAGGTGTGCGGTAGCTAAGATGGCGAGGAAGCTATTTGGGCAGCGCAGAACATGGATTTAATATCTTTCAGAATGTTCTCTGTTTTATGTTGAACCACATGCAACTGGACACAGGTGTTTCATACGATACTATTTTTCCCGTCTCGAGAAGATAGTATCGCCAAATGCAGGTTATTTGAAAGATACATGGCTGCGTTTTCCATTAGCCAGACCGTAATGCCAATTTTGGAGTCATCACATATCGGCGATACCCACCGTAGCTAGGCGGTAGGTAGCATTCAGCTGTCTTTCTGTCTGTCCACTCACAGGACACAACTATAAATGTGGATTTCGGAAGTGTGTGGTCACCAGCTCGAGTCAAATATAACCCTTTTGACAAACGGGCTTAGACACCGACCTTTGGGCATGGCTTGATGGCAGAAACGTTGTATTGTGTGTTTTCTTTTTGCAGATGGCGACGCTCCATGGCTGCTGGAGAAGTTGGAGATAGCCGTAATAATAGGAAGGTACAGGGGGTCATGTCCGACTCTGCCACTGAAATGTTTTTTAATGGCAGGTTGGTCCTAGCACCACACTGGGCTTTGGAAATTAGCATTTAGGTGTGTGAATGAAAAGGATAAACAGCGCGCCGGCTACATACAAACTATTGTGTCGACTACAGGGTTCTCTCCTCTGAGGTATGAAGTGGTTTGAAAGGGAAGTGTTGATGAGATGGGAAGGGAAAATATTTAAGTCTTGAATGTGTCAAAAGAGAACAGTGCTTTGAATGCAGTTTGTGGTGGAGAGGAGAACAGGACGTATCTGTTTTTTAATTAAGAGATGTTATGCTGCCTGCTTGAAAAGAATGTGCTGCTAGAAGGTCAGGGTTGGTTCTCATGCTCTGCTCAAGGGTATGGCTCAGAGCTGCTGACAGCCAGGCAGGCCAGTGTCTGTCCCTCCACTCCCACACACTCTGTCAGAACCAAGCTCGCCCACCACAGCATCGTACTGACTGTATAGGAGAGGGGACTGGCTGACTGGCTGTGATGATAGATAGCCAGTGCTACTCTGAAATGATCAGATTTATAGTGTGTGTCTGGATGCTGAGGAGTTGGCTGACTGTTTTTGAAGATGGGACAGAATGTCTTTAAATGTTCTGCCTCCCCTTCTCCAAAGCCAAGTTCCCATCAGTAAGTCGTCCGTCCACAAAGTCTGCGTTTAGAACTTCAGTCTAATTGTTAGAGCTGGGCTTTGTCTTAGCGCTGGGAATAACAGTAACCTCTTTACGGGCTGCTGTGTGCCTTGAACCAAAAGATATGACAGTACATTGGACAAGACTAGACAATGGCCTCACGGGATTCTGTTCAATCAGGGTCCAAGAGACCAGAGTGACTGGTCCTAGCCTATTCGCTGCCTCTCTCCCTCCAGTACAATACCCTCTGAACAGTGCTATGTACCCGCCAGGCACCCAGTGTCTCCCTCTCTGGGCCTCTCTACTGTACCTCCTCCACCCCTTGTTTCCTCAGAGGATCAAACACTCCCCCCATCAAATCTGACTGGGGAGGAGGGGGCATGAACCACAAAACCCAGTGGAACAAATGATTGTGTTTGTTCTAATGTGAGTTATAGTGGCCCTCCCACAGCGTCTCCTGGCAGCCTGTTTGCTCGGGTGTTTAGAACTCTGGCGGGTTGATTTTAAGGAACATGGAGACACTGTACATTATCTGACCCTTTCAGCTCAATCTGCAAGCTGTAATTGGATTATTTGTAATGTAACGTGTTGGAAATATGGAAGGAATGGATCTTTTTCCTTTATCTGACTGGTGGAGTTTAGTTTCAGCTCAGCAGCCTGACTGAAAAGGCCTACACCACAGTGCTCTTCTGCACTTTGTTAGTGTTGTATTTACGGGAAAGGACAGTTTGATATGAGTGATGGGACTTAGTACAGATGAATTGGTTATTTCTGCCTTGCCTTTGTCTCCCTTTCTGGGGTGGGGCGGCAGGTAGCCTAGTGGTTAGAGCGTCGGCCAGTAACTGGGATCGAATCCCCGAGCTGACAAGGTAAAAAGGCAGTTTTACCCACTGTTCCCCAGTAGGCTGTTGTTGGAAATAAGAATTTCTTTTTAACTGACTTGCTGAGTTCAATCAAGGTTTAATAAAAAAATACAATTTGTCAATGTCACCAGACTGGTCAGCCCAACTTCTGGGCAGCAAGTCTACTTCTCATTCCACAACACTAGGGTTTTCATCTATTTCTGACTTTACTGTCAATGTCTGTGGGATTTGAGTACTCCGTATTAAAATGAATAATGGAGAAAATAGTCATATTTTAAGATCTATAGAACATTATCAATAAATATTTCTAAACATTGCCTCAACGATTTGCTTTCGATAGCATTAATTTTCTTACTATTTCACTTGCAGCTATTGTGTACAATTTCTGAGATGATTGTGTCTGTGGAACTCGGTGAAGTCAGCGAGCAGGAAAGATGGTAGAAAGAGGAGCCACAACATCCATTATCCTCTTCCCTGTCCTTCCCCCATCCCCGAGTGACGCTGTGGTTTTTCCCCTGACTGCTGCCAGGTCTCTCCCCCCTCCCCCTCTCCTCTCTTCTCCTGGATCATGATGACTGAGCTGTTTGCACGGGGCTGGAGATTAGCAGGCTAATGTAGTGTTGAGTGGGAGAGGAGAAGCTGAGGCACAGACAGACACAGTGATGGGGCCTGGGCCTGCTTAACAACATGGGGAAGACCCCCTAACATTGGGCCTGGGCTGTGCTGGCGAGAGCCTGACAGTGTCATGGTAAGCTATACCCTTGTGACGGTGAATGGAATGTATTGAGTTATTATTAAACACACACACAGCCTAATCTCCTGCTCTATCTGAGTGCTCTGGTAGTAGACGGGCCTATTTTAGGGAGCCTCTTATTCACGTGTGAATGGAGTAGCTTGATCCCTCATCTCTGGTTTCTCACCATAATGGCTCCGTTTCTGATTTATGTCAGGCAGGATCTGATTTCAGGAAACTCTGCAGTGAATGTATTTTTTTCTTCCAGTAATCTGAATTCCCTGTGCTCCCCACCCAGCCCACCTCTCAGGGGAGCCTGGAGCAAAGTGCTCGGGCCTGGGCGGACAGAACTGTAGCACGGCAGCCCAGCCCACAGGCAGGCAGTGGCAACCCAATCCTGCTTCCAGCTTTTTGGTTCAGTCCGCTGTCACTCCAGCAGCCAGAGCACTGTGACCTTGGTTTCAAGTAGCCCTGGCTTGGTAGTAAGCCAATACCACTCCTGGGATGGTATGACCTTGTTCACCAGCCCACTGTATGTCTGCATGCCTTTCTCCCCCCTTGACAGAGGGTGTGACCTTTGCTTGCTGTGATAATTCAAAACAAGAAATGGAGTCATTGGCTGGTCATTGGCCCTGTCCTGCTGCTGGTTGCATAAAGGTTGTGATTGTCGTATTAACCTGTCCTGGGCTCTGCTCTGAGAGGCTCAGAGCTCTCTGTCTCGTGATTATTTTCCTCCAGGTGCCCTCCATTGTTCTCTGTGTTTTGGCTACAGCAGAAGACTATTACGTCACCATCAAATGAGCTCCCTCGAGTCTAGTACACCTGTCATTTGGCCCCTTGGCTTGGTTGGAACTGTGAAATTACTTTCCCCCCTTTTTTCAATCAACTGATTGGAGCCCTGGCCAATCAGTGGGTTTGTGTTGTCTCGTTGATACAGAGAGGGAACGGCACGTTTTAATGTTGTCTGAATGAATGGAACTGTTCAGTAGCTAGGCTAACTGTTTGTTATTATTGCACTGTCGGAGCTGGAAGCACAAGCATTTCGCTACACCCCCAATAACATCTGCTAGTCACGTGTATGTGACCAATACAATTTGATTTAACCGATATGCTCTCTTAGTGAAATCCTATGGCTTCTTTTGTGGTTGAGGTTTGTTTGGTGTTGTGCCAAATCACTGTTGTCTCATGTTGGTTATTGAGCCACATGCTTGTTGTCACAGAGTGGTAAAGCCTTACGCAAACACAGTGGGTACTAGCAGTGTATGACTGAACAACAAGGACCTATAGTTCAGCAGCTGGACCGGTCTCTCGTCAGCATCCTGTTAAATCATGATGTCGCTGAAGTGGATAGCAGCTGTCTTACGGGTTCATGACCAATTCTGCACTCCAGCCGCCCAAGCCATAGTGTTCTCTCTGCTACCATACTGCAAGCAGTACCAGTGCACCAAGTCTGAAACCGACAGGACCCCGAACAGCTTCTACCCCCAAGCCATAGTGTTCTCTCTGCTACCGCACTGCAAGCAGTACCAGTGCACCAAGTCTGAAACCGACAGGACCCCGAACAGCTTCTACCCCCAAGCCATAGTGTTCTCTCTGCTACCGCACTGCAAGCAGTACCAGTGCACCAAGTCTGAAACCGACAGGACCCCGAACAGCTTCTACCCCCAAGCCATAGTGTTCTCTCTGCTACCGCACTGCAAGCAGTAGTAGTGCACCAAGTCTGAAACCGACAGGACCCCGAACAGCTTCTACCCCCAAGCCATAGTGTTCTCTCTGCTACCGCACTGCAAGCAGTACCAGTGCACCAAGTCTGAAACCGACAGGACCCCGAACAGCTTCTACCCCCAAGCCATAGTGTTCTCTCTGCTACCGCACTGCAAGCAGTAGTAGTGCACCAAGTCTGAAACCGACAGGACCCCGAACAGCTTCTACCCCCAAGCCATAGTGTTCTCTCTGCTACCGCACTGCAAGCAGTACCAGTGCACCAAGTCTGAAACCGACAGGACCCCGAACAGCTTCTACCCCCAAGCCATAGTGTTCTCTCTGCTACCGCACTGCAAGCAGTACCAGTGCACCAAGTCTGAAACCGACAGGACCCCGAACAGCTTCTACCCCCAAGCCATAGGACTGCTGAACAAGGCTACTGAATAGCTAATCAAAGGGTTACCCGGACTACCTGCATTGACCCTTTTTAGTTTTTCTTTTTAACACTGGTTCCCAAACTTTTTACAGTCCCGTACCCCTTTAGTACCAGGGTCAGCGCACTCTCAAATGTTGTTATTGCCGTCATTGTAATAAGCTTGCCACACAAACGCTCATTTATTACATTTATTAAACATAAGGAGTGTGAGTTTGTTACAACCCGGCTCGTGGGAAGTGACAAAGAGCTCTTATAGGACCAGGGCACAAAATAATAATAATTATCATTATAATCATAATAATCATCATCAATAATTTTGCTCTTTATTTAGCCATCTTACATATAACACCTTACTTGTTCATTGAAAATTGTGAATAACTCAGCACAGATGAATGAGACGTTGTGCTTGAAAGTATGCATATAACTCTGAAATGTTGGGTTGCATTGGAGAGAGTCTGTCCTTTTCCACACAGTCTGTGCCTGTGTTTAGTTTTCATGCTAGTGAGGGTCAAGAATCCACTCTCACATAGTTTCAGACTTGGTGCACTGTACTTTGGTGGTCAAGATGTGTTGATATCTGCACTGATGGTGCAAAAGCCATGACAGGGAGACATTGTGGAGTGGTAACACGTGTGCTAGCAGTTGCTCCCGACGCCACCCCGACGCCACTTGGGTACATTGCAGCATCCACCGAGGGGCTCTTGCTACCAAGGGAATGCCTGGCAGCTTGAAAGACGTTTTGGAAACTACAGTGAAAATGGTTAACTTTGTAAAAGTAATGCACCTGAACTCTCGTGCATATTCTGCATTAGGCAATGATATGGGCAGCGACCATGTAATGCTTTTACAACAGACAAAAGTGTGCTGGTTATCAAGGGGCAAAGTATTGACACATTTTTTGGAATTGAGAGACGAACTTAAAAAAATGTTCTTTACTGACCATCATTTTCACTTGTCTGACCGCTTGCATGATGATGAGTTTCTCACACGACTGGGCCTATCTGGGTGATGGTTTTTCTCGCCTGAATGATCTGAATCTATGATTACAGGGACTCTCACTATCGAGGCTAACTGATTTGAGGGTGTCAGAAGCCACACACACACACACACACACACACACACACACCCCAACACACACCCCAACACACACACACACACTTTAACATTCACCACATAAGCTGCTGCTACTGCTCTGTTTATTATCTATCCTGTACCTATATGTACATACCGGTAGTTACCTCATACCCCTGCCCATCGACTCGGTACTCCCGGTATATAGCTGTTATTTTTAACTCATTATTCACTGTGTTTATTCCTCGTGTCACTTTTTATTTGATATTTTTAAACTTTGCATTATTTGAAAAGGACCTGTAAGTAAGCATTTCACAGTTGATTTTATTATTATTAATTTGATTTATTTCACCTTTATTTAACCTAGCCTACCACTAGTTGAGAACAAGTTCTCATTTGCAAACTGCGACCTAGCCAAGATAAAGCATAGCAATTCGACACATACAACAACACAGAGTTACACATGGAATAAACAAAACATACAGTCAAAAATGCAGTAGAACAAAAGAAAACGAAAAAGTGTATATACAGTGAGTGCAAATGAGGTAATTTAAGGAAATAAATCGGCCATGGTGGCGAAGTAATTACAATATAGCAATTAAACACTGGAATGGTAGATCGGCAAGTAGAGATACTGGGGTGCAAAGGAGCAAAATAAATAAATACAGTATGGGGATGAGGTAGGTAGATAGATGGGATATGTACAGGTGCAGTGATCTGTGAGCTGCTCTGACAGCTGGTTGGTCTACACCCGTTTAGAACATGTGATAAATAAGGTTTGATTTCATAGGCTTCCTCCTCCTGTGAATTCCTCCCCAAGGCCAGCTGCATTACCACCAGCTACCACCTCAGTTGTCAGTGTAGTGTTGGTGCAGCCTCTGTCTCCGTGATGTGGTTGGTCCTCCAAATATGACGCTCGGTCTCATATCTGTACACAACCAATGAAGCAGTTTTTTTTTGTGCCTGCCTGTTTTAAACGACTTGGGGCTATCTGAATGAAATCTAAAAGCGTGTGTTTCCTTTCCTGTTGCGAGGGGTGTAGGGCATTTTTGCTGCTGTTGCCTATTGTGTGTCCTGGCCCGTGCATGCAGAGAAACATAGAGGGTTAGCAGGCCCGGTCTTCTCTTTGCTCTGTCTCTCCGGATCCAGGTGTTCCTATATCAGTGGGCTCACAGCGACAGACAGCAGACACATAATGTTGGCCCTGTGTGTGGGTGCCCCATCTCTTCTCCTGGCTTTGATTCACTCCAGCTGGCCGACTGGAATCAGCTCTGAATCGGCCCAGGCTTGTATGCTGGGGAGAATTCCTGCTTGGAATTGTAATTGCTGTTTTATGTGAAGATGTCCTCCATCTCACTAAGTTTCCATTATAGCTAAGGGGGGGGGATTATTGCTTAAAGTGCCTCGTTACATTCTGTAAAGTTAGTCTGTTTTTTTTAAAACAAAAACTATTGAAATAAAAAATTATGTAAAGCTCTGCACTTTCCATCTACCTCCTTTGATGTAAACAAAATGTGTTGCCCTGTCATAAGCCTTCAGCACTCTGGGTTGGAATGGACCTTCTTACGACAGAGGGGCATACAACAAAGCAGGATCAATGAGTTAACCAGAAAGTGCTATAGGCTTTCTGGTTCATTAAGAAAGCTAAACTTAGATATGCAATTTTTGGTTGTTGAGTCAATTAGACCATGCCCATTTCAAGCTGATCTTTCCAAAAAATACAAGTCATTTCAGAATAGTTAGTCAAGTTATCTGGCTAACTCATTGCTCCTGCTGTGTAGTATACCCTTAGGGCCAGTATAATGGAGATATAGATTGATCCTGAGAAACAGAGCAGTAGATTGATGTTTTGGACTGAGGAGTTGTTCAGCTGTTCACAGAGATGGTGATAAAGAGCGGGGGGGGGGGGGATCGAGTCACTGAGCATCTCTGTTTCCATGCTCTCTGACGGAGCCAAGCAGGGGAACAGACGAGGCAGCAGATGGGCCTTCTCGGACTTAACCCTTCCCACGCCTCTCACGGTCCTGTCTGTCCAGGCAGGAAGGAAGGAACTCTCTCATGGCTCGCTCTAGCCACCTCAGTGTTCATCCAAGCCATGTCATATCCACTATGGCGGACCATCAGTGTCTGATGAGAAGTGGTCAGGGTGACATATGGCCGTCTCCATGGGGGGCAACAGTGTGCTCCCTCATCCTCTCTCTCTCGGTCCCCCTATCTGCTCTCTCACACTCCATCTCCCTCTCCTCTCTCCTGCGGAGAAAGGGCCTGGTGTACTGCCGCTCCAGGTTTATGGAAATGAAGACACATCACACCCCTGTGATAACCACTGGCTGCCTGCCAACTCGGTCAGATGACCGCTGTCTGTGAGCGAAAAGTCTGTCTCAGTGGGCGGTAAACATGGGCTTAGTTTGAATCTGACTACCCTGCTACTGAGAATCTCTGGTCTACATATACTAGGCTGAAGCATGCTCACCTGCTATCCGCAGATCTAGGGCCAGGCCCCTTGTTACTTGTTAATCCATTTTTGCTCAGCCAACTGTTTTGATGGTTTCTCTCTCCCTCCTGGCCCCAGTGCTTTAAATAGAAGCCCCTCTGGGAGGATCAATACAAACTCCAGGGTAATTGATGAGAGGAGGCAGGCTCTGTGACGACCTGCACCCTGCAAGTGGGAACCTGAGGAGATTACAAGGTGGGAAGCGGGTTTCATCACATGCAGATTAATCTCTCTTTTGGAGAAGCCCTAGTGTGTTGCTCTGTCTGTAGGTGTCCACTGCCTACAGGCAGGGAATTCAGGGTTGTGTCTTAGATTGTGTTCCCTTTCCAGATAGTCTCCATCTGTTGCACTGCCATATGACCAATGCTGTTATCTGGCAGCAGCTCTTTCTGGTTCTGTAATGAATACTTGAATACTAGCTTTACTCATCAGTGAAGAGAATAGCAGCCAAACAGTCATTTCAATCCATGGTTTAATCTTCAAGTACTCTATAGTCGGTGATACTATCTCTTGCTGCTTCTTAACAAAGGGCCTCGCTATAGGCCCCCCTGAGGCCCCAACCTCACCCTTTTGGCCGTCTACGGCGTCCTCTGGGCTGTTTAGGCTTGGCTTGGCTTCTCCTTTTTGTTTGGTGGGGAAGGGAGGCTGTGCATTATTCAACCTGACCCAACCTGATGCAGGGCTGTAGGGGGACTCTCTCCTCTCTCTCATTGTCCTGCTTTTGTTCTCATTACACTTCTCAAGGCTCTCTGGACAAAAGTGTTTTTTTCTGGTGACCTCTGACTAAGACTTAATGACCTCCCAATGATCGCCAGGGAGGCTTTATGTCCCCCACACATTCTGTTATTGTTTGGGGAACAGAAAGCAGCTCTCGGTCTCTGTTCATTTGAGGCCTGGATTGGAACGGTGATGGCTGGAGCTGTTGATGATGCATGGTGTGACTGATGAGGTGGAACACTTGGACCATGGAGCCCATTGCTATAGGGCCCAAGTAAATGGCTCTCGCCCAGCCTCCGGTCCAGAACCCAGAGGACAGAAGACCTCACATTAGCTCCAGATTGAAGGGTTTCTGTTTTGGTGTGGTTTACTTTTCAGATTAAGTTTGTCTGCTTCCTTGCAATGCTGCCTGCCAGGAACCTACTGTGTCTGTCTTGGACATGGTTTGCTACCCTTGTCACCGCCTCTTGTGTTTGACTTGGACTTAGTGAAGCTCGGAATTTTGACTTCCACTCTGAAAGAAGCAGTGAAGGGGAGAGCAGGGATTGCATGTGTGTGTGTTTTTATGCCAGAGGTTCTGAAGAAATTGACTGGACTCTCTCCAGTGGCAGCCCTGCTTCTCCTGATGGATTATGGGGTTCAGAGTGTTGTGCTGTAGTTCTTGTTATACTGACACAGCAGTATTCTTGTTAAGCAAAACTGCAACATTAATTGAAGTTAACTTTCCTTATTAAGTCTCACGTTCTTCAACGATACAGTGGCATTGCCAAATACCTAGTTTCTGTTTACCTCATTTGGCATCCTTTGCCATAGACATGGCCCACGAGGAGTTATTTTTCTTTTGTCTAAATTAGAAAACTCCCCCTCATTCCCTCCAGCGCATCATGTGCTTTATTATTCGGTAGGCTATTTGTAACAGTTGTGCAAGGTCATTTTGAGTGTTGGGTTGTTGGGGGAACTACCATGTTTCCCCAGCTGCTGCTGCAACAACTTCCCCTCTGCTTCTCAAGCAGCTCTTTGACCAGCTCTTACTATTTCCCTCAGCCAGGAATGTGTTCCTGTCAAAATGGCATGTCCCTCTGGGTTCAGAGTACTCCACATTCGCCTTGTTTGTCATGGTAGTCCCAGGAGAGACTCCCAACATCGGAATAGCCGATATATTCTGGACTGAAATAGTAAGGCAATTATCATATTTTAAATCCATCTCTCCTTCTCGGGAAGAAAAATGTGGTTTATCTGTGCTTTCTGTGTAATTGCTCTACATCAAAAAAGAATTTCTTTCATTTAACCTTTTATTTAACAAGGCAAGTCTTTTAAGAACAGTGTTATTTACAATGATGGCCTACCCCAATTGTGCACCGCCCTATGGGACTGCCAATCCCGGCAGGTTGTGATAATCACCCACACAAGCCTGAGTGCTGCTGTAGTTTGGAGGTTGTTTATATGTTAAGTGTAGATGCAGTGCGTTCAGAAAGTATTCAGACCCCTTTGACTTTTTCCACATTTTGTTACCTTACAGCCTTATTCTAAAATGGATTGAATCGTTTTTCCCCCCTCAATCTACACGCACTACGTCATAATGACAAAGCAAAAACTATCACACTTAAGTATTCAGACAATTTACTTTGTACTTTTTTGTAGCGCTTTTGGCAGCGATTACAGCCTCGAGTCTTCTTGGGTATGACACTTCAAGCTTGGCACAACTGTATTTGGGGAGTTTCTCCCATTCTTCTGTCAGGTTGGATGGGGAGCGTCGCTGCACAGCTATTTTCAGGTATGTCCGGAGATGTTTGATCGGTTTCAAGTCTGGGCTTTGGCTGGGCAACTCAAGGACGTTCAGAGACTTGTCCCAAAGCCACTCCTGCATTGTCTTGGCTGTGTGCTTAGGGTCGTTGTCGTGTTGGAAGGTGAACCTTCGCCTTCGGGACAATATATATATACTGCTCAAAAAAGTAAAGGGAACACTAAAATAACGCATCCTAGATCTGAATGAATGAAATATTCTTAGTAAATACTTTTTTTCTTTACATAGTTGAATGTGCTGACAACACAATCACACACAAATGATCAATGGAAATCAAATTTATCAACCCATGGAGGTCTGGATTTGGAGTCACACTCAAAATTAAAGTGGAAAACCACACTACAGGCTGATCCAACTTTGATGTAATGTCCTTAAAACAAGTCAAAATGAGGCTCAGAAGTGTGTGTGTGGCCTCCACGTGCCTGTATGACCTCCCTACAAAGCCTGGGCATGATCCTGATGAGGTGGCGGATGGTCTCCTGAGGGATCTCCTCACAGACATGGACTAAAGCATCCGCCAACTCCTGGACAGTATGTGGTGCGAGACATGATGTCCCAGATGTGCTCAATTGGATTCAGGTCTGGGGAACGGGCGGGCTAGTCCATAGCATCAATGCCCTCCTCTTGCAGGAACTGCTGACACACTCCAGCCACATGAGGTCTAGCATTGTCTTGCATTAGGAGGAACCCAGGGCCAACCGCTTCAGCATATGGTCTCACAAGGGGTCTGAGGATCTCATCTCGGTACCGAATGGCAGTCAGGCTACCTCTGGCGAGCACATGGAGGGCTGTGCGGCCCCCCCAAAGAAATGCCACCCCACACCATGACTGACCCACCGCCAAACCGGTCATGCTGGAGGATGTTGCAGGCAGCAGAACCTTATCCACGGCGTCTCCAGACTCTCCAGACTGTCACGTCGGTCACATGTGCTCAGTGTGAACCTGCTTTCATCTGTGAAGAGCACAGGGTGCCAGTGGCGAATTTGCTAATCTTGGTGTTCTCTGGCAAATGCCAAACGTCCTGCACGGTGTTGGGCTGTAAGCACAACCCCCACCTGTGGACGTCGGGCCCTCATACCACCCTCATGGAGTCTGTTTCTGACCGTTTGAGCAGACATATGCACATTTGTGGCCTGCTGGAGGTCATTTTGCAGTGCTCTGGCAGTGTTCCTCCTGCTCCTTGCACAAAGGCAGTGGTAGCGGTCCTGCTGCTGGGATGTTGCCTTCCTACGGCCTCCTCCACGTCTCCTGATGTACGGGCCTGTCTCCTGGTAGCGCCTCCATGCTCTGGACACTACGCTGACAGACACAGCAAACCTTCTTGCCACAGCTCTCATTGATGTGCCATCCTGGATGAGCTGCACTACCTTAGCCACTTGTGTGCGTTGTTGACTCCGTCTCGTGCTACCACTAGAGTGAAAGCACCGCCAGCATTCAAAAGTGACCAAAACATCAGCCAGGAAGCATAGGAACTGAGAAGTGGTCTGTGGTTATCACCTGCAGAACCACTCCTTTATTGGGGGTGTCTTGCAAATTGCCTATAATTTCCACCTGTTGTCTATTCCATTTGCACAAAAGCATGTGAAATTTATTGTCAATCGGTGTTGCTTCCTAAGTGGACAGTTTGATTTCACAGAAGTGTTATTGACTTGGAGTTACATTGTGTTGTTTAAGTGTTCCCTTTATTTTTTTGAGCAGTGTGTGTGTATATGTGTGTGTCTAAACCTGTTTTCCCTTTGTCATTATGGGGTATTTTGTGTAGATTGATTGAGGTAAAGGTTTTATTTCATCAATTTTGGAATAAGGCTGTAACGAAACAGAATGTGGAAGAAGTCACTGGGTCTGAATACTTTCCGAAGGCACTGTATGTGAGATCTGTCTGCAGCTTTTCAATTACGTCAATTCTTCAACTGTTCATTATCACTCTCTCTCTCTCTGGGTATAGGCCTATATATTAACATGCTCACCAAACGGACTCTGTGCGTGCGTCCGCCATCGTGCGCATGTTGATTTTGCCTTTCCGCTCCAGACGCGTTCATGACGTACAGGTTAAAATGGCAAAACCAACGGGGAACCAACCATATTAGTTGTCTTTTTTTGGTTGGTATGAGGTCGACCGATTTATGATTTTTCAATGCCGATACCGATTTATTGGAGGACCAAAAAAAAAGCTGACGTAATTGTCATTATTACAAATAAATAAATACAACAATACTGAATGAACACATATTTTAACTTAATATAATACATCAATGAAATCAATTCAGCCTCAAGTAGATAATGAAACATGTTCAATTTGGTTTAAATAATGCAAAAACAAAGTGTTGGAGAAGAAAGTAAAAGTGCAATATGTGCTATGTAAGAAAGCTAACGTTGCAGTTCCTTGCTCAGAACATGAGAACATATGAAAGCTGGTGGTTCCTTTTAACATGTGTCTTCAATATTCCCAGGTAAGAAGTTTTAGGTTATAGTTGTTATAGGAATTAAAGGACTATTTCTCTCTCTATGATTTGTATTTCATATACCTTTGACTATTGGATGTTCTTATAGGCACTTTAGTATTGCCAGTGTAACAGTATGGCTTCCGTCCCTCTCCTCGCCCCTACCTGGGCTCGAACCAGGAACACATCGACAACAGCCACCCTCGAAGCATCGTTACCCATTGCTCCACAAAAGGCGCGGCCCTTGCAGAGTGCAGAACCGCCACCAACTGGACTGGAATGTGGACCTCGTTCATCTTTCATTCACTAATGTGGGTATATGCTCCTAAAATCAATGAGATGGGAGAGGCGGGACTTGTGACGCTTCAAGCGTCTTAAATATAGCGCGTTTCTATTTTAGCGCCTGACTACACAGAGGCTCGCGAGCAGTTTGGATGAAACGATTGAATAGCATATGTGTACATTTTATTTTGTAACATGGGTGGTTTGGTCCGCATGTAAGCCCTAGTTCTTAAAGGGTTTTCTCTGTTAGTTAAATTAGTTTATCCTTCATTCCTGGGGCTGACCAAGCCGGAGTACCTGTATCAGTACCTGTATCAGTGGTGAGCAAACAGTACAGACGTGACTGAGCAAGCCTCCAGCCATCCAGGAACACCAGCCTGTTTTGAGTTTCCATTGAATCTCATAATGGTGTTCCTGAGGCTTTCTCTCTCTCCCTGGGGTGGGAGCATTATCTCTCCTGGCTGCAAGAACTCCATTATTTACCGAGCAGAGCACTGAGCCCGCCCTAATACAATGTTCCATTAGATTGCATCAGCCAGATTTATTGCTGGGCTCCTCATCTCTCTCACCGATCTGTGGTCTGGGCTCCGGATTCTGCAGGAGGGAGGAAACAAAGGGGATGGTTCGGGGAAACAGGATCTGGTGTGGGGCATTTCTCCATTCTGTAGACGGACAGAGAGGGAGGAGAGGAGCGGAGGGGCCTAGGCCTCGCACCTGTGAACCTCGTTTATGGCAGCGGAAACCTATCTGAGCTGCTCTGAGATGAGGAACTTGAGCTGCACCATGAATGAATCCTGCTCCCATGGTTTTTAGACAGACATATTTTTAATAATAACCCCCCCTCCTTCCTTGCCTTTATTAAACGAGGCAGTGGTGTGAACGGGGCTGTCGTCGCGAAGGTCGAGCGCTGTATGTCAGAGGTAGCACCGTATGAGGCCTTAGTCCTGTCTGCAGCACTGCCCAGCTCGCACTTATCACTGTCTGGGGGAACGCTGTGCAGGGAAACACAATGCATGTTTCCTACTAGCACTCATGCCTTGTGGAGGTATAGAGGTTTCCTAGGTTGCAAATATTCTAGTTTACAATCTCACACTCTTTGTTTACTTTATGGTCCTCGTAGTGTAGGCCGACGGGCACATATGTGATCACATGCTTGTTATTGAATGCTGAAATGGCACTGCAGAATTACGATGCAGGCTACATGTATTCTCTAATCCTAAACCTTTCCTCCTCGTGTTCCGTTTTCATTCAAGCCATGGACAGTTGTTAGGAGTGACTCATTCATCCATCCATCAACCCACCCACACACACCAACGGTAGCAAATGGAATGGCTTATGTGGCAGCACTGGGGTCAAGTGGGACACCTGGGATGTTGGTTGCCTCTGCTCAAAGGACAACGTGAAGAATAATGCTGTGTCCTTTCCTTTCTGCATTGTTTTGTTACTTAAGTAGAAGCTTATGCAGAAATCCAACCGATTTGCCTGGAGATCGTGCCATGTGGCAGTCATAACTAAGAAGGCCAGATTTGCCTGGAGATCGTGCCATGTGGCAGTCATAACTAAGAAGGCCATTAGGGCTGTTAATTTTCTAGACCGAGAGTTGCAGCTCCCAGGTCTGTAAGTGCTGACGGAGCAGGGTTTTGCTGTTATACTGTCTAGTCAAGTTCTGTACTATTTCAGCTGAGTGGTTTTAACTCTAGCTGTAAATTCCTAGCGTATAGCGGCTACTCCACTCTCCTTGTTATCTCTCATTTTTTCCCTCTCCCCACCCCATGTAGACCACCGCTCTCCTCCCCTTGTAGACCACCGCTCTCCTCCCTTTGTAGACCACGGCTCTCCTCCCCTTTCTCCGTTTCCCCGGCGATTTTCCCTTTGCTGTCATTGTTCTATGTATTAATCCATCCTTGGTTCTCTGAGCCATTATAAATTAAAATAAGCAGCCAGTATAATCTATCCTCTCTCCTAACCGTTCATATCCCAATATTCACTGTGGTGTTGCTCATCAGGTAGAAAGCAGAAGTTGATTAAAGGACATAAACTAGTTGCATCATGACTGTTTTCCACTCCGAGAGAACCGAACACACAGCGTTTATTCAGATACAGCATTAAATGCACATGGTGCTGTAATCCGCCCGCCCAGCTACAAGCTATACCATCAGGAAGGAGGATCCGGTTGCACAGGGTTTTGTATTGGTGTCGTTCGTACGATGATCAGTGTGATATGTTGAGGTTTTAGTGGGCCGTTTTAATATCATCAGGAAAAGTACGATTTTGGACCATCTCAAAAAACGAACAAACTTTTAAGTGGATTCATAATGAAAACAAATTGGTCTATTCTCCTGGGGATGATGATCTGGGGAAGCCTGTGTGTGTGTGTGTGTGTGTGTGTGTGTGATCCCAGCCCTTCTCAGTTGGGTGGGTGTGAAAGAAATGCAATGAGCTGATCGATACTATCATCAGCGTAAGAGCGGCTGACACGTTCGATCTGTGGATTAGTGCTCGGAGCTCAGCCCAGCCCAGGGTGGAGCCTCACCAGGGTCTGGTTGTTGGTGCAGTGGGCCCCCGGGGAGCTCAGGGAGAGTGCATTACAAGTGCTTGGCTCTGTTGGAGAGCTACCTGCAGAGATGTTTGGGTCGTCAGCCGTATGCTGCCATTGCTACTGTTGAAAATATTTAGGCCTTGGGCCTCCCGAGTGGCGCGGTGGTCTAAGGTACTGCATTGCAGTGATAGCTGTGCCACGAGAGATCCTGGTTCGAGTCAATGTTCTGTCGCAGACAGCCGCGACTGGGAGACCCATGGAGTTGGGCACAATTGGCCCAGCTTTGCCCGGGTTAGGGTAGGGTTTGGCCGGCAGGGATGCCCTTGTTGCATCCCAGTCTAGGGACTCCTGTGGAGGGCCGAGCGCGTTGCTCGCTGACCCGGTCGCCAGGTGTACGGTGTTTCCTCCGACACATTGGTGCGTCTGGCTTCCGGGTTAAGAGGGCATTGTGTCAAGAAGCAGTGCGGCTTATTGAGTAATAGTCATTATGCCAATTATTTAATTGGTCTCTTATTAGATTATGTAACTGTAGTCAACGCCCAGCCACACAGCAGCTCTGCTGAGACAGACAGCTCTAATGGGTGTAATTCGCCTACGGTTCTAGTTTGGGGAAGGTGCAGGTGGTGTAGTGGTGGCCTGATACTGTTTGGACTGTGTGAGTGTGCGTTGAGGCTTGGTCTAATGTGGATGTTTATCTAATCTGGTTTCCTCCTGTTGGGTTATTGAGTTCAGTTGTGGCATTCAGATCTGACTGGGGAACTGGCTGTATTGTTATCTACATGGATCTCTTTTCAGACCGGTTTGGCTCTGGTTTATTTCCTGCATTGGAGGTGTTCAATATCATTTGATAGGCTGACCTGTCCCCCCAGTTGGGTGTGCATCTCATCTCCTGTGCTCTCCTCATTAGGGAAGCACAGTGGAAAGCAGCCCCCATCACAGGCCTGAGAGAGTGAAGGTAAGGATGGCTGGCTTCTCCTAGAGCCAATGATCACAACACACAATTCATCATGTTGCCTTTCCATCCTCTCTATATTTAGAAGATAACCTTGTTAGCAAGACAGTGGGTCGTAAGGTATTTCTATCTCCTTCGTCCCAGTCTCTGAGGAGATGCAGATTTTCCGTTCCTTTGCAGAACCTCAGTCTACAGTAATGGGCCCAAGGCAGGCTGGCAGGCAACACACACGGCCCTCTCCCTCCATCTCTCTCCCTCCATCGCCTCGCTTCCACGTTCCCCCAGCGGGCGTTGCCATGGCAACTGCCTGGTGGACGGCACTCGGTGTTGCGAGGGGGTAATGGAGTGAGCGCTGGGGCTGTACGTGACTGGGAATGAGATGAGGTGGATCTGCTGTTCACCTGCCCTGCAGAGAGAGACTCACAACAGCAGCAGAACAGGCCTCCCTCTCTCCGGAGCCTCGGCCAGATAATCTACTAAACTCTGAATTGCATGCAAGCCCACCTGTTACTGCGGCCCAAGTCCCCAATCCCAACACAGTAGAGAGATGGGAGCTTGGACATGTGGTGTGTCTGTGTTTGAAGAGGTGACAGAGGGCAGCTGTTCTTGCTGGTTCTTCTCATCTCACCAGTGACTCATGGGGAATGTAAATGGGACTTCATGGAATGAGAATGGATGGGTAGAATAGGCTGCCGGAGAGTGTAATGGTAGATAAAGTCAGTGAGGATGTGTTTGGATTTGCGACTCTAAATTCTGTATACATCAAAGAAATTGGTGAATTCTGCTGGACGGAATGGACGTGCCTTTGCGGTTAGGCGACACGTTGTGTGTGTTGCTTGCAGGCTGCAGCATATCTTCCCGAGACTCCTTCACTCTGCACCCTGGTTTAGATAATAGCGCCTACATGCTAACACTTGACGTCTTGTTGGGTCACGGTGATGCATGTGTTCTCTGAACATGTTTCATTCTCCCTCGGCCCTGAGAGGCCTTGTGCTGTTGCCCTTCCCTGACACTGAGATGTGGGGCTGCTCGAGTGGCTCATTTGTCCAAGCTCCACGGTTTTCATGGTGGTGTAAATAGAGGACCTGGAGCGGGGAATGAAAGGCCTAGTGTCGTCTGGTCAGGGCGACCTTTCCAAAGACGTGACTGGAAGAGTTGGGTTTTTCCAGGTCTTTACTCTGACCATAGCTGCTGGTCATTACCACGGAGTGACGAACCATTCACTCCAGGGGAAACCTCCCCGTTGAGTAATGGGAGATTTTACTGCAGGCTGTGGCCACGTAGTGGATGAAGTGGTGAGATGGTTGAGGGATTTTGATGCACCACTCAAACTGATATTCTTTTACATGGTAAAAGCATCCATTGGCAATGAGGGTACTTTGCAGGAAAACATAAATATGGGCGAGCTAGTTCTAACCTTTTACAATGTCCAATTTGTTAATTGAATCTGTGGGAGCACAGCTGAAAAAAGCCATCAGATCGGGGTGAGTGAATATATGTTGTTTGGGGAGAATTTCCGGTTTCTCTTCTCTCCTTGACCGTGGCCTGTTAGTTTGTCTCTAGGCCTTGTTTCCCTTGGCTGGTTCTCTCAGGCTGCTCTCTGGAGCCCTGTGGCTGTAAGCCTATAGGGTGCTGGTACTACAGGGGGTAGTGCTGCTGTTTCCTGGTGCCTTGTACAAGTGCCTTTCATCTCAGGCACGTGGGGAGCGGCCTCTCTCCATGGGGGTCGGCTTCCGGGAGATGTGGACAGAAGAATGTTTGTCGGCTTCGCCCCTCCTTCTCTAGCAGCTGCTTTGGGAATCTGTTCTACCTCACACTTGGCGTCAAATGCTCTCTGGTGTTCGTTACCCAATGTGTCACAATAATGGTACACATCTTTAAATGGTACTGCTCTGAATGTGGAGAGTCGCTAGACAGAAGAAGCACTGCTCGTCTCCTGCACTTCCTCCTGCTCAATGGTTTTCCTCACTCTACTGGCAAAAATGTGACCCTGAATAAATTGTGACACACACAGGTTATCTTCACAGGATGTAATTCTGTGGAGGGAGTATGTTTGAAATGGCAGTCACGGCAAGGCACATGGTGTACACTGCTCCTGCCTGCCCCTACCCCAGCAGCTCCTCTCTGTGCAGGCAGACCGCTGTTGAGTGTAGTATTGCAGCGTAGCAAAGCCCAGAGCTGAGCTGTGCTCTTCATGCTTTGTTTGAAGTCATGTGGCTGGGTAGACAGGGACAGTGGGGCGCTCTGATGAAACGTAATGAGGGAACATGTGAGCGGGTTTCACAGAGATGGAACAGGCCACACAATTTATAGACAGCCTGATTTACAGCTGTATTATTCACGCCATCCCAGCCCCCTCCCTAATCCCTTTCTCAATAAACCCCGCCCCTTTCCTTCTTATCTCTTCTTTCAACCATGGCCTTTTCCTTCTCTCCCTTTCCCCTCAATCCTTTTACGAGCGGCCCATCCTCCCCCCAGGCTGGCTGAGAGATGAGCCATCGGAGGGAGGGAGCGAGCCGGGGGGGGGAGCCAGGCCTGGGCATTGACAGAGTAGTGAGACACAGCAGGAGGTGAGCAGCTATATATAGAGCAGCTTTGGAGGAGTGATGTCATGGGCCAGAGGAGAGGTGGAGCGCTGCAGAGTTCAGTTGCCCAGCGTTTTACCGTCAGCTCTGGGAGACGGATAAATGAGCGTTGGGATAAATGAAAATAAACTGATTGTCTAAGTCTGTTGGCAAGTGTGTCATGAGAAATATTTGTTTTAGAAAAATAAGGATTAGAATTTAGATTCTTTATTCTCTAAATGTTTGTCTTTTACTACTCAATACAGGTGAAATCAACATCACACTGACAGCTCATGCTCAATTTGATTAGAGGAAATGTGTGTGTGTGTCAGCTGATGTTGCTATTGTTACGGGAAGGGTGTTTTGAGTGTGGATTAGGGATGTATTGGTGTGTGTTGCATGGTGTGAGGGAGGATACTATTTCAATCTGTGGGGAAGGCCGATGTGAAGTCAGGCAGTGCTGCTGGCATGAGTCTTGTTGACCCAAGAGTGACGCAGTAACCGAAACGCTGCTGCTTCCTCAAGGACAGGGAGGCGCGGTGCAGGTTCACTCTAACACACGTTGGCTAACAGAGCACAGTCACTCTGCCAGTGGTTCAAACGCTCAATCTGGGATCACACCTCATTATGATTCAAGGTCTAGTCTCAGTGTGTGTATGTGTGGAGGGGTGTGGGTTGCGTGGTGGGGTCATTCTGACCTGACAGCAGTGCGCTCAGTGTTAAGGCACCATAGTTTAGAGTAGGAAGCTGCATACTACACTGACCAACTGACTGACTGGTTGGTGTGGGTGTTGGCCGATGCTGTGGGGAGCAGCTAGATCCTTGGAGTGTCGGGAATTGCTGGAGCAGGTGTTGGCTGGGTCCTGCCCTCCCCGGTTTGCCTTTCACACCCCGGTTAGTCACGTGAGAGAGAACATTGTGCTACCCTGTAGCCCAGTGATGGTTCCTCGCCGTCATCAGGCCCCGACATGCTCGCCCACCTATACACACACACACACACACCCCCGTCACACTGGCTGCACCTTTCCTCTTCGCACGAGAAGCTGGAGTGTTTGAACTCACGATACACATCCAGTCGTTACTTGCATTACCTCACGTAGTCGTCATATAGCCTAGCTCTTTCATAAAGCTTTTCCAATATGACATCCGATCCTGTATAAAAGCCTGGGACTTGGCTCCAAAACTGGAGTCCAGATCCTGCTGCAGGCGTGTGGGCAGCTGCCTGACACCCAGCTCCTCTCCTCAGCCACAAGCCTATTTTAACACAGACCAGAGAGATTTGTTTCTGCTATTAGTCGTCTGTATGCCCCACTGTCAGAGGACGCATGTGTGAGAGAAAGCGAGAAAGAGGGGAGTTGGAGCCTAGTGTGCATGTGACTGAACTGAACAGTGTGGTCGAAATGTGACTGAGGGCTTTGTGAGTGTGTGACTGATGTGTGAAAGTGAGTGTCTTCGCTGTGCTGTACTGTGGGAGCCGAGCTGCTTTCATATCAGGCCCAGACTTTTTTTGCAATGCGGCAGCGACAGCACCAAGAAGCGCCCTCTTCATATTGATCGTAAAACCTGATTCTTACGTATAGAAGGTGGTTGGCTATAGCCCATCACCACCTCCTCCAAGACAGTCTCTCATGGACCCTGTCCCTGCCTTTCAACAAACTAAATGTAGCTGGAATGAGTCTTTCCTGTATATTTTCAGGGGAGGAAAAACTGGTTGTGTTGAATGGAGTGGTATTTTGGTTTAGAAGGGCCACTGTAGATGTTAGTCAGGCTCCGTAAATGACAGCTGTTGGGTGAGAGGGCAGTACTCTGCACCCGGCCTTTTGTGTTGGTAAATATGGCGGTGTTGTAAAAGTGTAAAAATGCTCTCCTTTACGATGCGTCTTCAGTCTGCGCCTCTGCTTCTCGTTTCCTTCTGTCTGACCTCTTCCTGCTGCTGAGCCCCTCGCACCTTTTTTTTTTACACCCCTTTCCTGCCGTGCCTCACCTAGCAACCCACCTAACACCACAGCTGTGTGGCTCAATCAAATCAAATTGTATGGTACATGCTTGGTGAACAACCTCAGTGCAATGCTGACTTACGGACCCTTCCTAACAATGCAGAGAGAAACACGAGGGATAAATGCACTTTGAGTAATGATAACTTGGCTATACACACAGGGTACTAGGACAGTCGCTGTGCGGAAGTAGAAGGTAATGGACATCTAAGTAGAGGTCAAGTGGCGAGGCAATAGGCTAGATAATAAACAGTAGCAGCAGCGTCAAAGGAGTTTGTGCAATAAGGGTCAACGCAGGCAGCTAATGAACTATTTAGTAGTGTTATGGCTTGGGGGTGGAAGCTGTTCAGGATCCTGTTGGTACCAATGCACCAAATCTCAAACCGTTTGCCACGCCGTAGCAGAGAACAGTCTGTGACTAGGTTGGCTGGAGTCTTTAACAGTATGGAACCTTTTATTTAACTAGGCAAGTCAATTAAGAGCCAATTCTGATTTACAACGACTGCCTACCAAAAAGCAAAAGGCCTCCTGCGGGGACAAAATATAGGACAAAAACAAACATCACAACACTACGTTCGGAGGAGCTGTGATTGTAGCATGCTACTTTAGTCAGTGTTGTTAATTTAGCACATCGATCTAAGGTAAATTGGCCAGAACAGTTTGCCAGCTGCGTTATGTTTTGTGCAACCTGGCTGTACAGGGGTCTCCGTTTGTTATGCTTTAAAGCACACGCAAATTGACTTGATATTGGCGGTGTACTTAGGCGTGTGTGCAGCCAGGACTCTGAACCTGCCTGACAGCCAGGACTTGGAACGTGTGTACGTATATATCCGTGTGCGTACACGTCACACTCTGCCTAGCCCCGTACATGGACATTTGCAGTGTGGCTTGCATGGGTTGCTAAGCAACATGCTGCTCTAGTATTCTCTGGTTCGGATGTCTTTTTAATTTGATAGCCTGAGAAGGTTGGTAGAAGGTGGACAGAGCTGCGTGTTACAGTCCAAGCCCTTTGACTTCACATAATTATTTTCCATCTGTCATCCAGGCAAAAGAAGACTGATCTCTCACCAAGCTAGGCAGGAAGGGAACAACATGATAGAGTGAGATGGAAACATTTCCCATGCCAATAAAGCACCTTGAATTGAATAGAGGAGGAGATGCACGTTTCTGTTGTGATGGGGAGTGGAGGCAGGTTGCTGTTGTGAAGTAGTTAATTGTACGGTTGCAAGATTGGATCCCCCGAGCTGACACTGAAAATCTGTTGTTCTCCCCCTGACTGAGGCAGTTAACCCACCGTTCCTGGGCCGTCATTGAAAATAAGAATGTGTTCTTAACCGACTTGCCCAGTTAAATAAACGTGTATCAATATAAAAAAAAAAGACAAATCGGCGCCCAAAAATACTGATTTCCGATTGTTATGTAAACTTGAAATCGGCCCTAAATAATCGGCCATTCCGATTAATCTGTCGACCTCTAGTTGTGACGGGGAGGAGAGGCAGGTTTCTTTTGTGATGGGGAGAGGTACGTTTCTGTTGTTTGGGGGAGGAGGGGAGGCAGGTCTCAGTGTTGTGACAGGGAGAGGAGGAGATGCAGGTTTCTGTTGTGATGTGGAGAGGAGGATTTTGCATGTTTGTTGTGATATGGAGTGGAGGGGAGGCAGGTTTCTGTAGTGAGGAGGAGAGGCCGGTTTATGTTGTGATATGGAGTGGAGGGGAGGCCAGTTTCTGTTGTGATATGGAGTGGAGGGGAGGCAGGTTTCTGTAGTGAGGAGGAGAGGCCGGTTTCTGTTGTGATATGGAGTGGAGGGGAGGCCGGTTTCTGTAGTGAGGAGGAGAGGCCGGTTTCTGTTGTGATATGGAGTGGAGGGGAGGCAGGTTTCTGTAGTGAGGAGCAGAGGCCGGTTTCTGTTGTGATATGGAGTGGAGGGGAGGCAGGTTTCTGTAGTGAGGAGGAGAGGCTGGTTTCTGTTGTGATATGGAGTGGAGGGGAGGCCGGTTTCTGTTGTGATATGGAGTGGAGGGGAGGCCGGTTTCTGTAGTGAGGGGGAGAGGCAGGTTTCTGTTGTGATATGGAGTGGAGGGGAGGCCGGTTTCTGTTGTGATGTGGAGAGGAGGATTTTGCATGTTTCTGTTGTGATATGGAGTGGAGGGGAGGCAGGTTTCTGTAGTGAGGAGGGGAGGCAGGTTTCTGTTGTGATATGGAGTGGAGGGGAGGCAGGTTTCTGTTGTGATGTGGAGTGGAGGGGAGGCAGGTTTCTTTTGTGAGGAGGAGAGGCAGGTTTCTGTTGTGACAGCGAGAGGAGGAGGGGCAGGTCTCAGTGTTCTGATAGGGAGAGGAGGGGCAGGAGTCAGTGTTGTGATAGGGAGAGGAGAGGAGGCAGGTTTCTGTTGTGACAGCGAGAGGAGGAGGGGCAGGTGTCAGTGTTCTGACAGGGAGAGGGGGGGCAGGAGTCAGTGTTGTGATAGGGAGAGGAGAGGAGGCAGGTTTCTGTTGGGATGGAGAGCAAGAGGGGCAGGTCTCAGTGTTGTGATAGGGAGAGGAGGGGGGGGCAGGTCTCAGTGTTACAGGGAGAGGAGGAGAGGCAAATCAGTTATTTGTAACATACACATGGTTAGCAGATGTTACTGCGAGTGTAGCGAAATGCTTGTGCTTCTAGTTCCGACAATGCAGTAATAACCAACGAGTAATCTAACCTAAAAATTTCACAACTACTCCCGTATGCACACACAAGTGTAAAGGGATAAAGAATATGTACATAAAGATATGAATGAGTGATGGAACAGAACAGCACAGGCAAGATGCAGTATATGGTACAGAGTAGAGGTCGACCGATTAATCGGAATGGGCGATTAATTAAGGCCGATTTCAAGTTTCCATATCAATCGGAAATCCGGTATTTTTGCGCGCCATTTAATTATTTTATTTTTTAACATCTTTATTTAACTAGGCAAGTCGGTTAAGAAAACATTCTTATTTTCAATGACTGCCTAGGAACGGTGGGTTAACTTCCTCGTTCAGGGGGAAGAAAGACAGATTTTCACCTTGTCAGCTCAGGGGATCCAATCTTGCAACCTTACAATTAACTAGTCCAACGCAATAACAACCTGCCTCTCTCTCGTTGCACTCCACAAGGAGACTGCCTGTTACGCAAATGCAGTAAGCCAAGGTAAATTGCTAGCTGGCATTAAACTTATCTTATAAAAAACAATCAATCATAATCACTAGTTAACTACACATGGTTGATGATATTACTAGACATTATCTAGCGTGTCCTGTGTTGCATATAATCTGACTGAGCATACAAGTATCTAACTATCTGACAGCGGTGGTAGGCAGAAGCAGGCGCGCGTAAACATTAATTCAAACAGCACTTTCGTGCGTTTTGCCAGCAGCTCTTCGTTGTGCGTCAAGCATTGTGCTGTTTATGACTTCAAGCCTATCAACTCCAGAGATGAGGCTGGTGTGACCGAAGTGAAATGGCTGGCTAGCTAGCGCGCGCTAATAGTGTTTCAAACGTCATTCGCTCTGAGCCTTGGGGTGGTTGTTTCCCTTGCTCTGCATGGTTAACGCTGCTTCGATGTGGTGGCTGTTGTCGTTGTGTTGCTGGTTCGAGCCCAGGGAGGAGAGGGACGGAAGCTATACTGATACACTGGCAATACTAAAGTGCCTATAAGAACATCCAATAGTTGAAGGTTAATGAAATACAAATGGTATAGAGGGAAATAGTCCTATAATAACTACAACCTAAAACTTCTTACCTGAGAATATTGAAGACTCATGTTAAAAGGAACCACCAGCTTTCATATGTTCTCATGTGCTGAGCAAGGAACTGAAACGTTAGCTTTCTTACATAGCACATATTGCACTTTTATGTTCTTCTCCAACACTTTGTTTTTGCATTATTTAAACCAAATTGAACATGTTTCATTATCTACTTGAGGCTGAATTGATTTCATTGATGTATTATATTAAGTTAAAATAAGTGTAGTTCAGTATTGTTCTAGTTGTCATTATTACAAATCGGGCGATTAATCGGTATCGGCTTTTTTGGGCCTCCAATAAACGGTATCGGCGTTGAAAAATCATAATCGGTCGACCTCTATAATAGAGTACAGTATATACATATGAGATGAGTAATGTCGGGTATATAAACATAAAGTGGCATAGTTTAAGGTTGCTAGTGATACATGTATTGCATAAAGATGGCAAGATGCAGTAGATGATATAGAGTACAGTATATACATGAGATGAGTAATGTAGGGTATGTAAACATTATATTAAGTGGCATTGTTTAAAGTGTCAAGTGATACATTTTTTTTATGTCAATTTCCATTATTAAAGTGTCTGGAGTTGAGTCAGTATGTTGGCAGCAGCCACTCAATGTTAGTGGTTGCTGTTTAACAGTCTGATGTCCTTGAGATAGAAGTTGTTTTTCAGTCTCTTGGTCCCTGCTTTGATGCACCTGTACTGACCTCGCCTTCTGGATGATAGCGGGGTGAACAGGCAGTGGCTCGGGTGGTTGTTGTCCTTGATGGTCTTTATGGCCTTCCTGTAACATCGGGTGGTGTGGGTGTCCTGGAGGGCAGGTAGTTAGCCCCCGGTGATGCGTTGTGCAGACCTCACTACCCTCTGGAGAGTCTTACGGTTGTGGGCGGAGCAGTTGCCGTACCAGGCGGTGATACAACCCGACAGGATGCTCTCGATTGTGCATCTGTAGAAGTTTGTGTGCTTTTGGTGACAAGCCAAATTTCTTCAGCCTCCTGAGGTTGAAGAGGCGCTGCTGCGCCTTCTTCACGATGCTGTCTGTGTGGGTGGACCAATTCAGTTTGTCAGTGATGTGTTCGCCAAGGAACTTAACTTACTACCCTCTCCACTACTGTCCCGTCAATGTGGATAGGGGGGTGCTCCCTCTTCTGTTTCCTGAAGTCCACAATCATCTCATTTGTTTTGTTGACGTTGAGTGTAGGGTTATTTTCCTGACACCACACTCCGAGGGCCCTCACCTCCTCCCTGTAGGCCGTCTCGTTGTTGGTAATCAAGCCTACCACTGTAGTGTCGTCCGCAAACTTGATGATTGAGTTGGAGGCGTGCATGGCCACGCAGTTGTAGTGAACAGGGAGTACAGGATAGGGCTCAGAACACACCCCTGTGGGGCCCCAGTGTTGAGGAACAGCGGGGTGGAGATGTTACCTACCCTCACCACCTGGGGGAGGCCCGTCAGGAAGTCGAGTACCCAGTTGCACAGCTTGATGACAAGTTTGGAGGGTACTATGGTGGTAAATGCTGAGCTGTAGTCGATGAACAACATTCTCACATAGGTATTCCTCTTATCCAGATGGGTTAGGGTAGTGTGCAGTGTGGTTGCGATTGCGTCGTCTGTGGACCTATTGGGGCGGTAAGCAAATTGGAGTGGGTCTAGGGTGTCAGGTAGGGTGGAGGTGATATGGTCCTTGACTAGTCTCTCAAAGCGCTTCATGACGAATGAAGCGAGTGCTACGGGGCGGAAGTCAATTAGCTCCGTTACCTTAGCTTTCTTGGGAACAGGAACAATGGTGGGCCGCATGTGGGGACAGCAGACTGAGATAAGGATTAATTGAATATGTCTGAAAACGCCAGCTGGTCTGCGCATGCTCTGAGGACGCGGCTGGGGATGCCGTCTGTGCCTGCAGCCTTGCAAGGGGTAATGTTTAAATGTTTTACTCACGTCGGCTGCAGTGAAGGAGAGTCCGCAGGTTTTGGTAGCGGGCTGTGTCGGTGGCACTGTATTGTCCTCAAAGCGAGCAAAGAAGTTTAGTCTGTCTGGGAGCAAGACATCCTGGTCCGCGATGGGGCTGGTTTTCTTTTTGTAATCCGTGATTGACTGTAGACCCTGCCACATACTTCTTGTGTCTGAACTGTAGAATTGCGACTCGACTTCGTCTCTATACTGACACTTAGCTTGTTTGATTGCCTTGCGGAGGGAATAGCTACACTGTTTGTAGTCGGTCATGTTTCCGGTCACCTTGCCCTGGAGAGGCAGGTCTCGGTGTTGTGAGGAGGAGAGGTGAGTCTCTGTGTTGTGAGGAGGAGAGGCAGGTCTCGGTGTTGTGTTTGTGATATGAGGAGAGGCTGGTCTCAGTGTTGTGTTTGTGATAGGAGGAGAGGCTGGTCTCAGTGTTTGTGATAGGAGGAGAGGCAGGTCTTGGTGTCGCGAGGAGGAGAGGCGGGTCTCGGTGTCGCGAGGAGGAGAGGCGGGTCTTGGTGTCGCAAGGAGGAGAGGCGGGTCTCTGTCTCGCGAGGAGGAGAGGCGGGTCTCTGTGTGGAGAGGCATGTCTCAGTGTTGTGATAGGGAGAGGCATGTCTCAGTGTTGTGATAGGGAGAGGAGGGGAGGCAAGTCTCTGTGTTGTGATAGGAGGAGAGGCAGGTCTCTGTGTTGGGATAGGAGGAGAGGCATGTCTCGGTGTTGGGATAGGAGGAGAGGCATGTCTCGGTGTTGTGATAGGGAGAGGCATGTCTCGGTGTTGTGATAGGGAGAGGCATGTCTCGGTGTTGTGATAGGGAGAGGCATGTCTCAGTGTTGTGATAGGGAGAGGCATGTCTCAGTGTTGTGATAGGGAGAGGCATGTCTCAGTGTTGTGATAGGGAGAGGCATGTCTCAGTGTTGTGATAGGGAGAGGCATGTCTCAGTGTTGTGATAGGGAGAGGCATGTCTCAGTGTTGTGATAGGGAGAGGAGGGGAGGCAAGTCTCTGTGTTGTGATAGGAGGAGAGGCAGGTCTCTGTGTTGGGATAGGAGGAGAGGCAGGTCTCTGTTGTTATTGGGAGAGGAGGAGAGGCAGGTCTCTGTGTTGTGATAGGAGGAGAGGCAGGTCTCTGTGTTGGGATAGGAGGAGAGGCAGGTCTCTGTTGTTATTGGGAGAGGAGGAGAGGCAGGTCTCTGTGTTGTGATAGGAGGAGAGGCAGGTCTCTGTGTTGTGATAGGAGGAGAGGCAGGTCTCTGTGTTGTGATAGGAGGAGAGGCAGGTCTCTGTGTTGTGATAGGAGGAGAGGCAGGTCTCTGTGTTGTGATAGGAGGAGAGGCAGGTCTCTGTTGTTATTGGGAGAGGAGGAGAGGCAGGTCTCTGTTGTTATTGGGAGAGGAGGAGAGGCAGGTCTCTGTTGTTATTGGGAGAGGAGGAGAGGCAGGTCTCTGTTGTTATTGGGAGAGGAGGAGAGGCAGGTCTCTGTTGTTATTGGGAGAGGAGGAGAGGCAGGTGTCAGTGTTGTGATAGGAGGAGAGGCAGGTGTCAGTGTTGTGATAGGAGGAGGGGCAGGTTTCAGTGTTGTGATAGGAGGAGAGGCAGGTTTCAGTGTTGTGATAGGAGGAGGGGCAGGTTTCAGTGTTGTGATAGGAGGAGGGGCAGGTTTCAGTGTTGTGATAGGAGGAGAGGCAGGTTTCAGTGTTGTGATAGGAGGAGGGGCAGGTTTCAGTGTTGTGATAGGAGGAGGGGCAGGTTTCAGTGTTGTGATAGGAGGAGGGGCAGGTTTCAGTGTTGTGATAGGAGGAGGGGCAGGTTTCAGTGTTGTGATAGGAGGAGAGGCAGGTTTCAGTGTTGTGATAGGAGAGGCAGGTTTCAGTGTTGTGATAGGAGGAGAGGCAGGTTTCAGTGTTGTGATAGGAGGAGAGGCAGGTTTCAGTGTTGTGATAGGGGGAGGAAGAGAGGCAGGTCTCAGTGTTGAGGCAGGTCTGTGTTGAGGCAGGTCTCAGTGTTGAGGCAGGTCTCAGTGTTGAGGCAGGTCTCAGTGTTGAGGCAGGTCTCAGTGTTGAGGCAGGTCTCAGTGTTGTGATAGGGAGAGGAGGAGAGGCAGGTCTCTGTTGTTATTGGGAGAGGAGGAGAGGCAGGTCTCATCGTTGTGATAGGGAGAGGAGGAGAGGCAGGTCTCTGTTGTTATTGGGAGAGGAGGAGAGGCAGGTCTCTGTTGTTATTGGGAGAGGAGGAGAGGCAGGTCTCTGTTATTGGGAGAGGAGGAGAGGCAGGTGTCAGTGTTGTGATAGGAGGAGAGGCAGGTGTCAGTGTTGTGATAGGAGGAGGGGCAGGTTTCAGTGTTGTGATAGGAGGAGAGGCAGGTTTCAGTGTTGTGATAGGAGGAGGGGCATGTTTCAGTGTTGTGATAGGAGGAGGCAGGTTTCAGTGTTGTGATAGGAGGAGAGGCAGGTTTCAGTGTTGTGATAGGAGGAGAGGCAGGTTTCAGTGTTGTGATAGGAGGAGAGGCAGGTTTCAGTGTTGTGAGGAGGAGAGGCAGGTTTCAGTGTTGTGAGGAGGAGAGGCAGGTTTCAGTGTTGTGATAGGAGGAGAGGCAGGTTTCAGTGTTGTGATAGGGGGAGGAAGAGAGGCAGGTCTCAGTGTTGAGGCAGGTCTCAGTGTTGTGATAGGGAGAGGAGGAGAGGCAGGTCTCTGTTGTTATTGGGAGAGGAGGAGAGGCAGGTCTCTGTTGTTATTGGGAGAGGAGGAGAGGCAGGTCTCTGTTGTTATTGGGAGAGGAGGAGAGGCAGGTCTCTGTTGTTGTGATAGGAGGAGAGGCATGTCTCTGTTGTTGTGATTGGGAGAGGCAGGTGTCAGTGTTGTTATTGGGAGAGGCAGGTTTCAGTGTTGTGATAGGAGGAGAGGCAGGTTTCAGTGTTGTGATAGGAGGAGAGGCAGGTTTCAGTGTTGTGATAGGAGGAGAGGCAGGTTTCAGTGTTGTGATAGGAGGAGAGGCAGGTTTCAGTGTTGTGATAGGAGGAGAGGCAGGTTTCAGTGTTGTGAGGAGGAGAGGCAGGTCTCAGTGTTGTGATAGGGAGAGCAGGAGAGGCAGGTCTCATCGTTGTGATAGGGAGAGGAGGATAGGCACGTCTCAGTGTTGTGATAGGGGGAGGAAGAGAGGCAGGTCTCAGTGTTGAGGCAGGTCTCAGTGTTGAGGCAGGTCTCAGTGTTGAGGCAGGTCTCAGTGTTGAGGCAGGTCTCAGTGTTGAGGCAGGTCTCAGTGTTGAGGCAGGTCTCAGTGTTGTGATAGGAGGAGAGGCAGTTGTCAGTGTTGTGATAGGAGGAGGGGCAGGTTTCAGTGTTGTGATAGGAGGAGAGGCAGGTTTCAGTGTTGTGATAGGAGGAGGGGCATGTTTCAGTGTTGTGATAGGAGGAGAGGCAGGTTTCAGTGTTGTGATAGGAGGAGAGGCAGGTTTCAGTGTTGTGATAGGAGGAGAGGCAGGTTTCAGTGTTGTGATAGGAGGAGAGGCAGGTTTCAGTGTTGTGAGGAGGAGAGGCAGGTTTCAGTGTTGTGATAGGAGGAGAGGCAGGTTTCAGTGTTGTGAGGAGGAGAGGCAGGTTTCAGTGTTGTGATAGGGGGAGGAAGAGAGGCAGGTCTCAGTGTTGTGATAGGGAGAGGAGGAGAGGCAGGTCTCTGTTGTTATTGGGAGAGGAGGAGAGGCAGGTCTCTGTTGTTATTGGGAGAGGAGGAGAGGCAGGTCTCTGTTGTTATTGGGAGAGGAGGAGAGGCAGGTCTCTGTTGTTATTGGGAGAGGAGGAGAGGCAGGTCTCTGTTGTTGTGATAGGAGGAGAGGCATGTCTCTGTTGTTGTGATTGGGAGAGGCAGGTGTCAGTGTTGTTATTGGGAGAGGCAGGTTTCAGTGTTGTGATAGGAGGAGAGGCAGGTTTCAGTGTTATGATAGGAGGAGAGGCAGGTTTCAGTGTTGTGATAGGAGGAGAGGCAGGTTTCAGTGTTGTGATAGGAGGAGAGGCAGGTTTCAGTGTTGTGAGGAGGAGAGGCAGGTCTCAGTGTTGTGATAGGGAGAGCAGGAGAGGCAGGTCTCATCGTTGTGATAGGGAGAGGAGGATAGGCACGTCTCAGTGTTGTGATAGGGGGAGGAAGAGAGGCAGGTCTCAGTGTTGAGGCAGGTCTCAGTGTTGAGGCAGGTCTCAGTGTTGAGGCAGGTCTCAGTGTTGTGATAGGGAGAGGAGGAGAGGCAGGTCTCAGTGTTGTGATAGGGTGAGGAGGAGAGGCAGGTCTCAGTGTTGATATTGGAGGAGGAGAGACAGGTCTCAGTGTTGTGATAATGGGAGGAGGAGAGGCAGGTCTCAGTGTTGTGACAGGGGAAGGAGAGGCAGGTTTGAGTGTTGTGAGGAGGAGAGGCAGGTTTGAGTGTTGACAGGGGAAGGAGAGGCAGGTTTGAGTGTTGTGACAGGGGAAGGAGAGGCAGGTTTGAGTGTTGTGACAGGGGAAGGAGAGGCAGGTTTGAGTGTTGTGAGGAGGAGAGGCAGGTTTGAGTGTTGTGATAGGAGGAGAGGCGGGTTTGAGTGTTGTGATAGGAGGAGAGGCAGGTTTGAGTGTTGTGATTGGGAGAGGAGGAGAGGCGGGTCTCAGTGTTGTGACAGGGGAAGGAGAGGCAGGTTTCAGTGTCGTGAGGGGGAGAGGCAGGTCTCGGTGTCGCGAGGAGGAGAGGCGGGTCTCTGTCTCGCGAGGAGGAGAGGCGGGTCTCTGTCTCGCGAGGAGGAGAGGCGGGTCTCGCGAGGAGGAGAGGCGGGTCTCGCGAGGAGGAGAGGCGGGTCTCGCGAGGAGGAGAGGCGGGTCTCGCGAGGAGGAGAGGCGGGTCTCGCGAGGAGGAGAGGCGGGTCTCGCGAGGAGGAGAGGCGGGTCTCGCGAGGAGGAGAGGCGGGTCTCGCGAGGAGGAGAGGCGGGTCTCGCGAGGAGGAGAGGCGGGTCTCGCGAGGAGGAGAGGCGGGTCTCGCGAGGAGGAGGAGAGGCGGGTCTCGCGAGGAGGAGAGGCGGGTCTCGCGAGGAGGAGAGGCGGGTCTCGCGAGGAGGAGAGGCGGGTCTCGCGAGGAGGAGAGGCGGGTCTCGCGAGGAGGAGAGGCGGGTCTCGCGAGGAGGAGAGGCGGGTCTCGCGAGGAGGAGAGGCGGGTCTCGCGAGGAGGAGAGGCGGGTCTCGCGAGGAGGAGAGGCGGGTCTCGCGAGGAGGAGAGGCGGGTCTCGCGAGGAGGAGAGGCGGGTCTCGCGAGGAGGAGAGGCGGGTCTCTGTGTCGGGATTGGGAGGGGAGGAGAGGCGGGTCTCGCGAGGAGGAGAGGCGGGTCTCGCGAGGAGGAGAGGCGGGTCTCTGTGTCGGGATAGGAGGAGAGGCGGGTCTCTGTGTCGGGATAGGAGGAGAGGCGGGTCTCTGTGTCGGGATTGGGAGAGGAGGAGAGGCGGGTCTCGCGAGGAGGAGAGGCGGGTCTCTGTGTCGGGATTGGGACGGGAGGAGAGGCGGGTCTCGCGAGGAGGAGAGGCGGGTCTCGCGAGGAGGAGAGGCGGGTCTCGCGAGGAGGAGAGGCGGGTCTCGCGAGGAGGAAAGGCGGGTCTCTGTGTCGGGATAGGAGGGGAGGCGGGTCTCTGTTGTGATTGGGAGAGGAGGAGAGGCGGGTCTCTGTTGTGATTGGGAGAGGAGGGTCTCGCGAGGAGGAGAGGCGGGTCTCGCGAGGAGGAGAGGCGGGTCTCGCGAGGAGGAGAGGCGGGTCTCGCGAGGGAGAGAGGCGGGTCTCGCGAGGAGGAGAGGCGGGTCTCGCGAGGAGGAGAGGCGGGTCTCGCGAGGAGGAGAGGCGGGTCTCGCGAGGAGGAGAGGCGGGTCTCGCGAGGAGGAGAGGCGGGTCTCGCGAGGAGGAGAGGCGGGTCTCTGTGTCGGGATAGGAGGAGAGGCGGGTCTCTGTGTCGGGATAGGAGGAGAGGCGGGTCTCGCGAGGAGGAGAGGCGGGTCTCTGTTGTGATTGGGAGAGGAGGAGAGGCGGGTCTCTGTGTCGGGATTGGGAGGGGAGGAGAGGCGGGTCTCGCGAGGAGGAGAGGCGGGTCTCGCGAGGAGGAGAGGCGGGTCTCGCGAGGAGGAGAGGCGGGTCTCTGTTGTGATTGGGAGAGGAGGAGAGGCGGGTCTCTGTGTCGGGATTGGGAGGGGAGGAGAGGCGGGTCTCGCGAGGAGGAGAGGCGGGTCTCGCGAGGAGGAGAGGCGGGTCTCTGTGTCGGGATAGGAGGAGAGGCGGGTCTCTGTGTCGGGATTGGGAGAGGAGGAGGCGGGTCTCGCGAGGAGGAGAGGCGGGTCTCTGTGTCGGGATTGGGACGGGAGGAGAGGCGGGTCTCGCGAGGAGGAGAGGCGGGTCTCGCGAGGAGGAGAGGCGGGTCTCGTGAGGAGGAGAGGCGGGTCTCGCGAGGAGGAAAGGCGGGTCTCTGTGTCGGGATAGGAGGGGAGGCGGGTCTCTGTTGTGATTGGGAGAGGAGGAGAGGCGGGTCTCTGTTGTGATTGGGAGAGGCGGGTCTCGCGAGGAGGAGAGGCGGGTCTCGCGAGGAGGAGAGGCGGGTCTCGCGAGGAGGAGAGGCGGGTCTCGCGAGGAGGAGAGGCGGGTCTCGCGAGGAGGAGAGGCGGGTCTCTGTGTCGGGATAGGAGGAGAGGCGGGTCTCTGTGTCGGGATAGGAGGAGAGGCGGGTCTCTGTGTCGGGATAGGAGGAGAGGCGGGTCTCGCGAGGAGGAGAGGCGGGTCTCTGTTGTGATTGGGAGAGGAGGAGAGGCGGGTCTCGCGAGGAGGAGAGGCGGGTCTCTGTGTCGGGATTGGGAGGGGGGAGGAGAGGCGGGTCTCTGTCGGGATTGGGAGGGGAGAGGCGGGTCTCGCGAGGAGGAGAGGCGGGTCTCGCGAGGAGGAGAGGCGGGTCTCGCGAGGAGGAGAGGCGGGTCTCGCGCGGAGGAGAGGCGGGTCTCGCGAGGAGGAGAGGCGGGTCTCGCGAGGAGGAGAGGCGGGTCTCGCGAGGAGGAGAGGCGGGTCTCTGTGTCGGGATAGGAGGAGAGGCGGGTCTCTGTGTCGGGATAGGAGGAGAGGCGGGTCTCGCGAGGAGGAGAGGCGGGTCTCTGTTGTGATTGGGAGAGGAGGAGAGGCGGGTCTCGCGAGGAGGAGAGGCGGGTCTCTGTGTCGGGATTGGGAGGGGAGGAGAGGCGGGTCTCTGTCGGGATTGGGAGGGGAGGAGAGGCGGGTCTCGCGAGGAGGAGAGGCGGGTCTCGCGAGGAGGAGAGGCGGGTCTCGCGAGGAGGGAGGCGGGTCTCGCGAGGAGGAGAGGCGGGTCTCGCGAGGAGGAGAGGCGGGTCTCGCGAGGAGGAGAGGCGGGTCTCGCGAGGAGGAGAGGCGGGTCTCGCGAGCAGGAGAGGCGGGTCTCGCGAGGAGGAGAGGCGGGTCTCGCGAGGAGGAGGAGAGGCGGGTCTCGCGAGGAGGAGAGGCGGGTCTCGCGAGGAGGAGAGGCGGGTCTCGCGAGCAGGAGAGGCGGGTCTCGCGAGGAGGAGAGGCGGGTCTCTGTTGTGTCGGGATAGGAGGGGAGGCGGGTCTCAGTGTTGTGACGGGATAGGAGGGGAGGCGGGTCTCAGTGTTGTGACGGGATAGGAGGGGAGGCGGGTCTCAGTGTTGTGACGGGATAGGAGGGGAGGCGGGTCTCAGTGTTGTGACGGGATAGGAGGGGAGGCGGGTCTCAGTGTTGTGACAGGGGAAGGAGAGGCGGGTTTGAGTGTTGTGATAGGGAGAGGCATGTCTCAGTGTTGTGATAGGGAGAGGAGGGGAGGCATGTCTCTGTGTTGTGATAGGGAGAGGAGGGGAGGCAAGTCTCTGTGTTGTGATAGGGAGAGGAGGGGAGGCAAGTCTCTGTGTTGCGATAGGGAGAGGCATGTCTCAGTGTTGCGATAGGGAGAGGCATGTCTCAGTGTTGCGATAGGGAGAGGCATGTCTCAGTGTTGCGATAGGGAGAGGCATGTCTCAGTGTTGTGATAGGGAGAGGAGGGGAGGCATGTCTCAGTGTTGTGATAGGGAGAGGCATGTCTCAGTGTTGTGATAGGGAGAGGAGGGGAGGCAAGTCTCTGTGTTGTGATAGGAGTAGAGGCAGGTCTCTGTGTTGGGATAGGAGGAGAGGCAGGTCTCTGTTGTTATTGGGAGAGGAGGAGAGGCAGGTCTCTGTGTTGTGATAGGAGGAGAGGCAGGTCTCTGTGTTGTGATAGGAGGAGAGGAAGGTCTCTGTTGTTATTGTGAGAAGAGAAGAGGCAGGTCTCTGTTGTTATTGGGAGAGGAGGAGAGGCAGGTCTCTGTTGTTATTGGGAGAGGAGGAGAGGCAGGTCTCTGTTGTTATTGGGAGAGGAGTAGAGGCAGGTGTCAGTGTTGTTATTGGGAGAGGAGGAGAGGCAGGTTTCAGTGTTGTGATAGGAGGAGAGGCAGGTTTCAGTGTTGTGATAGGAGGAGAGGCAGGTTTCAGTGTTGTGATAGGAGGAGAGGCAGGTTTCAGTGTTGTGATAGGAGGAGAGGCAGGTTTCAGTGTTGTGATAGGAGGAGAGGCAGGTTTCAGTGTTGTGATAGGAGGAGAGGCAGGTTTCAGTGTTGTGAGGAGGAGAGGCAGGTTTGAGTGTTGTGATAGGAGGAGAGGCGGGTTTGAGTGTTGTGATTGGGAGAGGAGGAGAGGCGGGTCTCAGTGTTGTGACAGGGGAAGGAGAGGCAGGTGTCGGTGTTGTGATAGGAGGAGAGGCATGTCTCGGTGTTGTGATAGGGAGAGGCATGTCTCGGTGTTGTGATAGGGAGAGGCATGTCTCGGTGTTGTGATAGGGAGAGGCATGTCTCGGTGTTGTGATAGGGAGAGGCATGTCTCAGTGTTGTGATAGGGAGAGGCATGTCTCAGTGTTGTGATAGGGAGAGGCATGTCTCAGTGTTGTGATAGGGAGAGGCATGTCTCAGTGTTGTGATAGGGAGAGGCATGTCTCAGTGTTGTGATAGGGAGAGGCATGTCTCAGTGTTGTGATAGGGAGAGGCAAGTCTCTGTGTTGTGATAGGAGGAGGAGGGGAGGCAGGTCTCTGTTGTTATTGGGAGAAGAGGAGAGGCAGGTCTCTGTTGTTATTGGGAGAAGAGGAGAGGCAGGTCTCTGTTGTTATTGGGAGAGGAGGAGAGGCAGGTGTCAGTGTTGTGACAGGGAGTGGAGGAGAGGCAGTTCTCAGTGTTGTGACAGTGAGAGGAGTAGAGGCAGGTTTCTGTTGTTCGTGCTGTTGGCAGGGAAATTTTGAGGCGAGGTGGATCTCTCTGATCAGACACGTCTGGGGAGAGCCATGGAGGGAGAGGCTGGCCGAGCTGGCTTCATCAACACAGACCTCGAGAACCAAATACAGAGGGGCAGCGATGACAGTATTCAGGACTTAAAGCCTTTGTGTGCTTAATAACAGTCCTGTCACTCTGCCAAGGACTCTAGGAGTGTGGGATTAGCCTGAACAATCAGGACTGCAGGATCAAAACAAGGAGGCGGGAATGGCGAGGTCACACAGCTACCATCTGCGCTGCCGCAGTGAAGGGGAGGGGGAGGGGAAGGCCAGGGCTGGCGGCTCAGGCTCCACATGCAACAATGAATATCTGGAGGCAGTGGCAGCATCTCAGGCTCATCGTGCTCTGCTGTGTGCAGGCTGTTAGCTGGCTAACTGCTGCAGTAGAAACACACACACACACACACACACACACACATACATACACAGTCCTCTAACCAAAACAGACTGATGCTGGTCTACTGCAAAGTCAACACACTCGCTCACACACATGCACACACACACACACATGTATATCCATGTTGAAAAGCTCATAGAATGTGTGGCCTTGAGGATTGAAACAGACTGAATAGACATCTCACTCTGCCTCCGTGTTAGAGAGGTAATGTTATCTTTATTCATTTCTGTGCTCAGCCTACACTCTCTCTCTCGTTCTCTCGCTCTCCCTACTTTTCTTTCCTGGTCTGAGGCTTTCGGCTGCACCCCCACTCCTCTCCTCTGCACTTCCTGTTGTCTCCAGCGCTCCTTTCGCTAACTTGAGCCCATGCACTTTTCACTGTGGGAGAGGCACAGAGCGGGGGCCAATGGGTTTTGCAATCTATGTTTGATGGCGCCAAGCAAGCGCTCTACATGTTTGTAGTTTGTGTGCATAAGGAGGGTGGGAGGTCTGCTTGGTAAATATAACTGAAACAACTTCAGCTGCGATTTGGTTCGATACTGGTTGGGAATAAGATGTTGTGTCCACAAGCCTCGTACTGCTTTCTGTAGCGGTAGTTTTGTGTGCTTTGATTTACACCGTCTTTTACACTTTGACAATTGACTCACGAGGAAGTTGTTGTAGTTGTTGTGCGATATTTAGCCAACTACTTGTGTGATCGCCTCACCAAAAACAGAGAGAAGTATGTACTTGTACTCTTACATGGTAATACCACAGTAGTACAGCGGTTTTCGTGATACACACTCGTCATAAATATCCTTTGAGTCCCCATCCGTTGTCCAACAGTGGTAAACACCGCGGTGTAAACAGGCCCTAGGTCCATCCGACTCCTTTATCTCACCCGCTCTCCCTCTTGTCCCTTTGTTCCTCCAGTTAATTTCTCCTCCAGGCCTCCTCTCTTTCCTTCCTCTGTCTCATTCCCACCGTTTCCTGCAGGTCACACGGTGCTGGCTGAGGCAAACACAGTGCTCACATGAGCTCTGTGCAGAGCGGGGGGAGGGGGTCAGTACTCCTACCTAAGCATAGTGTGGAATGGTTCAGTCCAGCTGTCTGTTGCCGTTGCGCTGCACAGGCACTTCTCTGTGAAGTTGTTTGGGAACTAGGCTACCAAGAGTGGCGTTAACGCTGAGTCATGCTGCGTTTTGTAAGCTCAGATCTAAAACGCTTCTTATTGTAATTTCTACTCCGCTTCAGTCACAGTTCGATCCAAATCATGAATGTAAAAGGACTGATTTTGTGCTTCAGTTGCACTTCTCCACTTGGATGAGAAATCTTTGCTGTCTGTTGATAAATCAGTTTCCCGCGTTCACGAATGGTCATTCGATCAGCTGACTGCACTCTGACTGAAGTACTTTTGTCTGGTGTAGTTTTTCTCCTATAGCAAGATATCAACTTGGAGGAAAACATTTAAAAATTGTAGCTGGCTACATTCTACGATTAACATAAGCATTTGGGTGGCCATGCATCGTTTTTGCAATAACAAATACCTTGCTTTTTCATTGTAAGCTAATTGACCTATTTGTGGCCGTTAGACAAATAGTGTTGCATTTCTGTTGTCATCTGATGAAAACAAAGGTATTTTCTGCCGAATGTGTTGCATTCGTTTTTTGTGTGAATGAAAACTACTGTTGCACGTCCCTGATCACTCTAAGGGAACGGGGGTACCGAGTCAGTTGCACCCCTGAATGCATTCCACCAAAATGTTTTCTGTATTTAACCCAACCCCTCAATCTGCCTTAATCGATTTTACACGCCATCGGTGCTTGGGGAGAAGTTGTTGTTGGTGATTAACTGCCTTGCTTCAGGGCAGAACCGTAGAGTTTTCCACCTTGCCGGCCCAGGGATTCGAACCAGAAACCTTTTGGTTCCTGGCCTAATGCTCTTAACCGCTCGGCTACCTGCGCAAACACTTGTGTAATGTAAAACGCAGGTGAAATGGTTTAAAATGTAGATTTTTTTTTATGCTCTACGTTTTGAAAATGCTGATTTCTAAAAGCTAATGATATAGCATTTTTATTCTTTATTATCAATACTTATATCACAACTTCCTCTTCCATAATTCCTGACTGGTGAAGCACTTGTTTGATCTATCTATATGTGTGTGTTTGAGAGGGAGAGAAAACGAGAGGGAAGAGAGAAATGTAGTGCATCTGGATTCAGCAGGCCGGTGCAATCCCCGGGCCTGATTTAATAATGCATCCCAAAGAGTGTGTGCTGCGGATGGGGGAGCAGAGTCTAGGGGCAGGCTGGGGGAAGGGAAGGGATGATGTAATGTGTAATCGTATCCAGGCTGCTTTATGAAGAAGTCCTCTGCATTAGCACTGTGGCCTGGACTGCTGGCTCAATCATCAATAATTCACATGCTCCTTTTAGTGTGTCTCACCTTCCCTCTCCCCCCCCCCCAACGCTCTCCCCTCCGCTGGTCACACCTCAGTGCTGCCTCCTGCCACTGCCCAGGCAACATGCTCCTCCAAGCATGCAGTCCAATCAACTCTTTATTAAGAGCTTACCTTACACTAGGGCATATTTATTTTAGTTTTATTTAACCTTTATTTAACTAGGCAAGTCAGTTAAGACTTGTTCTGTGGAGTGATGAATCGCACTTCACCATCTGGCAGTCCGACTGATGAATCTGGGTTTGGCAGATGCCAGGAAAACATTACCTGTCCTAATGCATAGTGTCCTGTAAAGTTTGGTGGAAGAGGAATAATGGTCTGGGGCTGTTTATCAGGGTTCTTGCCCCTGTGAATGAGGATTTGTAACGCTACAGCATACAATGACATTCTAGACGATTCTGTGCTTCCAACTTTGTGGCATCAGTTTGGGGAAGGCCCTTTCCTGTTTCAGCATGACAATGCCCCCGTTTGCAAAGCGAGGTCCATACATTAATGGTTTGTTGATCGGTGTGGAGGAACTTGACTGGCCTTCAGAGCACTGACCTCAACCCCATCAAACACCTTTGGGATTAATTGGAACGCTGACTGCAAGCCAGGCCTAATGGCCCAATATCAGTTTCCGACCAAACTAATGCTCTTGTTGCTGAATGGAAGCATGTTCCTGCAGCAATGTTCCAACATCTAGTTGGAAGCTTTCCCAGAAGAGTGGAGGCTGTTATAGCAGCAAAGGGGGGACCAACTCCATATTAATACCCATGATTTTGGAGTGCGATGTTCGATGATAAGGTGTCCACATACTTTTGGTCAATTTTTGTAGCTAGCTAGCAAACTTAGCTACACACAGTAATACCAAAGTTAATGTCAGCATGTGAAGTAAGTAGCTAGTTGGCTGTAAAATCTCCCAAAGAAACTGCACTATCAATTTAGAGGTCTGCAATCTCACTATGTTCAACCTGCAGATCGATGTTCCACGCAGAGTGGAGTCTGACATTCACAACGGCCATGCGATGGCACCATGCAATACATTCTGGACTGTCGAGGCAGACAAATAGGAGAAATGTGGTGGACTCGTTGTTAGGTTACAAATTTCGCGCGGGAGGAATAATCACAAAAAATATGATCAATGACTCATTCAAGAGAAGACAACCTCCTGCGTTATGACTTTGGCCAGTGTTGAAATCTGACACATGATCGACGTTTTCGTGATCCTAAAGTCCTATTCCTATAACTTCCAGTGTAACGAGCGGCTTTATTGCAATGCTACATCATACCGGCCAATTTCCTGCCTTCTTGAATGGCAACAGCTCAGACACACAGGAAATGACCCTGGGAATCAATAAAACATAGCCCAGAGATGCACAAAACAATATAGCATTCAAAATGGGTGAATGTTTCATTTTTTTAAGTAGCTCTCTGTAGGTCCATCCATCCGTAGTTTGCTCAAACACGGGTGCAATGCCCAATTCATTGACAACTGGGGCTTTAGCTTGCTTATATAGAGCAGGTACTACCTGTTGGCTGAAATGGGTGGGAGAGGAAGTTAGTAATGTGGATCGAGTACTTTCACGAGGTGCTGAATGAAACCCCTTGTTTTCAACCACCGACAATGGGAGCATGTTTACGGCTATAAACGCCTATCGCTCCTGTAATTTCTTTGGCCCGGTCAGAATCAGCTGCAAAGGTCTGGTAGGAACACGGGGTGATGGCGGTAGGAACACGGGGGGGGGGGGGTGGCGGTAGGAACATGGGGGGGGGGGGGTGTGATGGCGGTAGGAACACGGGGGGTGTGATGGCGGTAGGAACACGGGGGGGCGGTAGGAACACGGGGGGGGTGTGATGGCGGTAGGAACACGGGGGGGGGTGGGCGGTAGGAACACGGGGGGGTGATGGCGGTAGGAACACAGGGGGTGGGTGATGGCGGTAGGAACGGGGGGGGGAATACAGGGGGATGGTGGCAGGAATATGAGTGTGATTTCGGCATAAGTGTGTCCACATGTTTGAGGTGTTTTACAGCTACATAGGCTATCCTCGTTGAGCAGTGCCGATTTATATTAATGTTTTATCCACAACTCTGTCCATCGCCCTTGTCTGAGGAGACAAACTGTTCCCAAACTGGAGATTTGAAATGATGGAGAATCCTCCTGGCTTATCGACCTCCACTACTCGCCATCGTACAGAAGTAGTTCCTGGCTGCGCCTGACCAAAAGACTGTTTTGAAATGCGGCGATGGCGATTTAAATTTTGATTACAAAGTGCGCCTAGGCTCTGGTTTGTTTTTAACGGAATAGCCTGAAATGTTAAATCCCCTAATAGGGCTAGGCACTACACTACCACCGTCATTTAATAAAGTCCTGGTTCCACCGCTGCCTGTTGCAACAGAGGTTATCTAGGAGAAAGGGGGCAGAGGGGAGGGTTTCAGAGGAGACAGTGTCAGAGGTTGTTTGTTTAAAAGAGGGCTGTGATTGAAAGCAGACATCCTGGGTCTCAGGCCTGGGCCTCCATGTGCTTGTCCTCAATTCTCACCATTCTGACTGGGATGAGGAGACAAGCTGTCTGGTCTCCAATTTACCACCCAAAGAAGATGAAGAAGAAGATGATTGTGGTGTTGGTGGGTTGGAACCAGCAGGTACACGTTTGAAGCTGTCAGTGACAGAGACTTAGCATTTGACTGGGTCTGATCCAGACACTCCTACCTTGATGTTGCATTGAAATACAGGAGCATTCATGTTGCTCCTCTGTTTCTTGGGTGGTCAAAGCCAGGTGTCTTTGGTTTCACAGGGATTAAGGTAGGCTCCGTCCTACTTGTGCACTGTTGTGTTAGTTTTACAGCTGTGTGTAAGTGTGTGCGTTCATGTGTGCGTGCGTCTACGAAGTGAGTTGGTTTTGGTGCTGGCCGTGCTCTCTGGCTGAGGCTGTGTGATCAGACCCACCAGCTTTAGTGGTGAGGAGTGACACAGCAGAAACCAGACACACAGAGGAGAGGAAAGCTGAATCTCCTCAGAACAGTCTCTTCTCCTCCCCTCCCCTCTTAATGCAGTAAGACGAGCTGGAGAATCTTGACCCAGAACAACACTGTTAACTGGCCGGGCTTCACTCTGCACAATGCTTGGCCAGTGCCCCCAACTGACATTGGGGGCACTGTATTGAAGCCACGGCACAGCCATCTTGGTACTCCTCCACCATTGTAAAAAATAAAATAATTTGCAAGCTGCATAAATGCATTAATGTCTACATTTGTTTTTGATACGTTTATTCTATTAGACACCCTTATGCATACTTTTAAATTATATTTTTGGGGAGTACTGATGTTTGTGTCACAACTACTACTACTACTACTACTACTACAAAAAAATACTTAAATACATGCAATTTTGTCTTTGAAACATTTAATTGAAATACTGTAGAAATACATTGATTCTTATGAAGGACTGTTCCTACTGGGGAGTGCCAATATGGCCGACTGGTGGCGTCAAACCATCTCCATGGCCAATGCATAGAATCAGCAATCCAGGGTTTATACACGTCATTGAGAACAACCCATGTGTTTGGTTTGTGTCTGTTAAATGCTCTGTTTGTAGGCCCATCAGTATTGGTGTGTATCACTGCAGCTCCTGCTGGGTTTGTTAGGCCTCCCCTCCTGGCTGATCAATGCCCTGTTTCTGTTGCTTCCTTCTCCACCTCTTCTTTTTTCTTTTTTTTTTGCTCTGTCGGGAAATGCTGAACAATTAGGAAATGCTGAACAATCTGCTTGGGCAGTATGGGGATGAGCACACGAACTAGCCTGTTTGTCTTTTGCTGAGCAATTCCTCCCACAGCATAGGGTGTTTTCTCTGAGCTAACCCGCTACCACTCTTAAAGGGATACTTTGGGATTTTGGCTATGAGGCCCTTGATCTACTTCCCAAGAGTCAGATAAACTTGTGGATACCTTTTTTTTATGTCTCTGCGAGCACTTTGATGGAAGTTGCCAGCTAGCGCATTTTGCTGATTTGAGTATCCTTTTAAGACCCTTGGGTTTAGTTTTGTTTTCAGCATAACACAAACCCACACATTGTTCTTGTGGTTTTGTTTCTTTGTATAAAGATATTTTCCTACATGACAATTTAGAACAGCTCAACACATTCTCAACACATTGCTGCATACAATGTTGTTGGCTTTTCAAATATCAGGCAGAAACCTCTCCTGCTGTTGTGATTGGATGAGAGCTGTGTAATTGATTTTGATTTCAGTAAAGCAGGCCCACCATTGGAGGAAGATAATTCCACAATTAGCTAGCTGTGTGCAGGACGCTAGTTGCGTTGAATGCTGACCCGAGTCTGGGTTTCAGTCCAACCTTGTCAATTTGAGTTTGAGCCAGGGACAGGTCCCCCCCTCTCCCTAAACAGGCTGACCTAGCTCTGCCTCGTGTAGTGTGTGAAAACAGCGACATTGTATTGGAAAGGCTGGGGGGATGGGGAGGTGATTAGGAAACCAGATCCAGGGCTGGGCTTCAAAGGGAACTGAATAGTTCTGCGGAGCCTATTGATTAAAAATGGAATGCTGTTGCCCTCATGTGCTCCAGAGGCAGTTCAATAGGCTTATACTAGGAAAGCTCCTATATATCTATGCCTATAGATCCAAGGCATTGAGCAGATTAATCTACTTTTCTTTCAATGTATGGTGCTATACTCTCCTGAAAAGTATGAGTGGATTATTGTGAATGCAGCCGGGGAAGCCTTTTGGGAATATGTGTCTCTAAGAGCAGAGAGTGCTTTTCTGTGTCTGTGTGTGTTTACGTGACTCTGTGATGCATTGTGGGGAATGTGTTTGGCTCCTGTGTCTGTCCATCTTTCGAATCGATCAAGTGCTGTGTCTGCGAGTGGGGAAAGTACTAGAGATTTGGGCAGGGGTGCAGTCAGGAAAGTCCAGTAATAATGGCTGAATCAAAGATGACTTCCGCCCCCTCGTTGTTCCCTCTCCTCTCCTCCTCAAGCTCTCTGGCCTCTTTCTTCTGTTGGAGGAAGAGAATCACTCCATTTTCTCTCCCTAATGTCATCTCTATACTCTACCTTGCAATGCTATTGAAGTTCTGTTGCTCTGTCCCTCTGTTCCCTCTGTCATCTTTGTTCATAGCCCCTTCTCCCCTCTCTCTCTCTCCTCTGTTTTTCCTCCTCCTCCCCTCACATATGAAGGTGCATGCCGAATGGAGCCAAGTAAATACTTTTCTATGCGGAAGCACAACCCTCTCATCCACACACTGCCTATGTAGGTCACCGTGAATCTTTCTACGTTTCACATGCCCACGGATTTTTGCACTCCACAGATTCTCACATTCAGAAGGCAAGAAAGAGAGGACATGAATGTGGTTTGGATTGGGTTAGAGCACCATTGTTTAATTTGAATACATTTTTCTCTGCCTTTTATTTTGACCAAGTAAACTCAGCAAAAAAACAAATGTCCTCTCGCTGTCAACTGCGTTTATTTTCAGCAAACTTAACATGTGGAAATATTTGTATGATCATAAGATTCAACAACTGAGACACAAACTGAACAAGTTCCACAGACATGTGACTAACAAATGGAATAATGTGCCCCTGAACAAAGGGGGGGGTAAAAATCAAAAGTAACAGTTAGTATCTGGTGTGGCCACTAGCTGCATTAAGTACTGCAGTGCATCTCCTCCTCATGGACTGCACCAGATTTGCCAGTTCTTGCTGTGAGATGATACCCCACTCTTCCACCAAGGCACCTGTAACTTCCCGGACATTTCTGGGGGGAATAGTCCTAGCCCTCACCCTCCGATCCAACAGGTCCCAGACGTGCTCAATGGGATTGAGATCCGGGCTTCTCGCTGGCCATGGCATAACACTGACATTCCTGTCTTGCAGGAAATCACGCACAGAACGAGCAGTATGGCTGGTGGCATTGTCATGCTGGAGAGTCATGTCAGGATGAGCCTGCAGGAAGGGTACCACATGAGGGAGGAGGATGTCTTCTCTGCAACGCACAGCATTGAGATTGCCTGCAATGACAACAAGCTCATTCTGATGATGCTGTGACACACCGCCCCAGACCATGACGGACCCTCCACCTCCAAATCGATCCCTCTCCAGATTACAGGCCTCTGTGTAACGCTCTTTCCTTCAACGATAAACGTGAATCCGACCATAACCCCTGGTGAGACAAAACCGTGACCCGTCAATGAAGAGCACTTTTTGCCAGTCCTGTCTGTTCCAGCGACGGGTGGTTTGTGCCCATAGGCAATGTTATTGCCGGTGATGTTTGGTGAGGACCTGCCTTGCAACAGGCCTACAAGCCCTCAGTCCAACCTCTCTCAGCCTATTGCGGACAGTCTGAGTACTGATGGAGGGATTGTGCGTTCCTGGTGTAACTCGGGCAGTTGTTGCCTTCCAGTACCTGTCCCGCAGGTGTGATATTCGGATGTACCCATCCTGTGCAGGTGTTACACGTGGTCTGCCACTGCGTGGACAATCAGCTGTCTGTCCTGTCTCCCTGTAGCGCTGTCTTAGGCCTCTCACAGTACGGACATTGTAATTTATTGCCCTGGCCACATCTGCAGTCCTCATGCCTCCCTGTAGCATGCCTAACACTGAACCCAAACCGACTGCGTGCATGCGCTATCGTGCATACATTTATTTTGTCCCCTCACACCAATCTCTCACGACACGCAGGTTAAAATATCAAAACAAACTCTGGACCAATTACATTAATTTTGGGACAGGTCGAAAAGCATTAAACCTTTATGGCAATTTAGCTTGCTCGCTTGCACTTGTTTGCTAATCTGTGCAATTTAGTTAGCTTACTGTTGCTAACTAATTTGGCCTGGGATATAAAGATTGTTGTTATTTTACCTGAAATGCACAAGGTCCTCTTCTCCGACAATTAATCCACACATAAAATGGTCAACCGAATCGTTTCTAGTCATCTCTCCTCCTCCTGCGAGAGCAGTGTGGGTGCAATAATTGAATCATAGAGATTTCTAAATTTATTTTGCAACGCAAGCAGTGTAGTCAGCCTGTAAGGCGTGTTCACACAGATGAGCAGGGACCCTGGGCATCTTTCTTTTGGTGTTTTTCAGAGTCAGTAGAAAGGCCTCTTTAGTGTCCTACGTTTTCATAACTGTGACCTTAATTGCCTACAGTCTAAGCTGTAGTGTCTTAACGACCGTTCCATAGGTGCATGTTCATTAATTGTTTATGGTTCATTGAACACACATGGGAAACTGTTTAAACCCTTGACAATGAAGATCTGTGAAGTTATTAGAATTTTTATGAATTCTCTGACAGGGTCCTGAGAAATATTTTTTTTTGCTGACTTTATCTCTAATTTGTGAGCTATTTGTCATGATTGATTTGTGTTCTAATTTTGGAAGCATTATGTTGTCATGCAGTGTTTTGTGTGAAATTTGCCAGGCCAGTTCCCATGGGAATTTCTGTGGTGATGTTGTCCCGGAGTTTCATGTTCACCTGGCCTTTCAATGTACTAGAACTAAAATCAAGGAATGCAAAGCAGAGGGAACATGTCATGTTTAAACACAACCCTTCTCCTCTACACAGCCCTCAGACTTCGCTCTGACCTAATTGCTGAAATCCACTAGCAACCAACCAGAAAGCATAGGCTACTTTTCCTGTTTCAGAAATGTCAGAATCTTCTCCACTGAGTGTTGTATTGTTGATGGCTTAAAATCACATGGGAGCAGAATAGCTTGTTACTTAGTTTGTGCTGGTCTGATGTACTGTAACTTACTGCCAATTTTGTCAGCTAGATCTCCAAGAATCAGAGTGTGAAACAATGGTCATTAGCTGGGTGTTTTACTTATGCACTCTGGTAAAGTGAGTGACTGGCTGGCCTATTATAGGACAGTTTTTCTGTGTTTGTCTCCCCGCTCTCCTGATGGGATGTGGGCTGTGTAGGGCAGGTGGCTGTATGGCACGGTACAGTGAGTTGGGGTTTGCTCTGATCTAAGCTGACTTTGAGCTGAGACGCTGGCCTACCCGAGAGAGCTCTGGCCCACTCTCTGCCTCTGCTCTCACCTTATCTGGTCGACACTAACATTATTTGCTTTTAAATTCATTACATTCTGCCCTAATTCGTTTAGCAGGCTGGAGTGCAGAGTTTAGGCCTGTGTGAAGTGGAAAAAGTGTGCAGACATATCTTGCACTTTCCTTGATTGTCTCATACATTAGAAACACTAAGAATTGGTCCTATTATACCTTTTGGCAGAGGAGAGGCAGAGGTTTGTTATTGAAGGGAGCACAAGACAGCGGTTTCAATCCGGAGGGAGAACCATGCCTACTGTAGGTAGTAGCCCTTACAATGCCTCCAGCTAACACACATGTAACTCCCGGGGTTCGCGTTAACTTAGAATTCTGCGTTTTTCACTCAGAAAAAAATAAAACACTTAACTATTTTGCTGCGTTTTATAAACGCAGATCTGAAATGCTTATTGTAATTGCTGCTCGGCTTCAGTCACATTTAGCTCCAAATCATGATGTAAATGGACTAATTTAGTGTGCTTCAGGTGCACTTCTTCACGCTGATAAATATTTACTCCTGTCTTGATAAATCTTATTTCCTGCATTCACGAACGGGCATTCCGTCAACACTCTTGACTGAAGTACTTTTCTCTGGTGTAGTTTTTCTCCTGTAGCAAATGAAAATGCACAATTAACATAAGCAAATATAGGTGGTAACATTCTTTCTATGATTAGAAGGAGAAGTCTGATGGCCATGCATCATTTTGGCAAAATAAATACCTTGCTTTTTTTCTATGCTAATTTCTTTTTTGTGGCTTCTAGCCAAATAGTGTTGCACCTCTGTCATCTGATTTCTGCTGATTGTGTTGCATGAATTTATTTTGTGTGAATAAAAACCATAGTTTCATGTCCTTGATCAATATATTGAAGCAAATGAACACGGTTGACTTTCAATATAAAATGCAGGTGAAATGGTTTCAAATGCAGATTTTGATGGTCTGCATTTTGTTAGCGCATATTTCTAAAAGCAAATGCAAACCCTGACTCCAGGAAACCACCCATCGTGTGTTCTTGTCTAATGGGAAACAACTTTCTTCTAATGGGAATCACATCCTTCTCTGATACATTTAGTTTCTTACTGCCTAGATGGAACAGTTAACACCTAAACCCAGCGGTTTGTTGTCAAGAAATGCAAATCATTGGGTAGGAGGCCGTCCACAGGTATGTTCTTGTTTGTAGCCAGGCCAAAAGGCTATGACAAGCTTCACTCCGTTGATCTAGGCATGTGTTAGTGGGCGGAATGGGATATTTGGAGTAGCAGATACCTTTTTAGATAATGTGATATCCTCGCCACTCACAAGGGGGGCAATAGCAATGTTTATTTTTTTTTCTTTTCATTTTGTGAAACCAATGAAGAGTCGCCTTCCCTTGTATGTAGTATTAGAAAGTTGGCAGCCTAGCTAATCAAATCAAATTTTATTGGTCACATAAACGTTTAGCAGATGTTATTGCGGGTGCAGCAAAATTCTTGTGTTTCTAGCTCCAACAGTGCAGTAATATCTAACAATACACACATCTAAAAGTAAAAGAATAGGATTAAGAAATAAATAAATATTAGGACGAGCAATGTTGGAGTGGCATAGACTGAAATACATTTAGAGATGAGTAAAGCAAAATATGTAAACATTATTAAAGTGACTAGTATTCCATTATTAAAGTGGCCAGTGATTTCAAGTCTATGTATATAGGGCAGCAGCCTCTAAGGTGCAGGACTACGTAACCGGGTGGAAGCTGGCTAGTGATGGCTATTTAACAGTCTGGTGGCCTTGAGATAGAAGCTGTTTTTCAGTCTCTCTGTCCCAGCTTTGATGCACCTGTACTGACCTCGCCTTCAGGATGATAGCGGGGTGAACAGGCAGTGGCTTGGGTGCTTGTTGTCCTTGATGAACTTTTTGGCCTTCCTGTGACATCAGGAGCTGTAGATGTCCTGGAGGGCAGGTAGTTTGCCCCTGGTGACGCGTTGGGCAGACTGCACCACCCTCTGGAGAGCCCTGCGGTTGCGGGCAGTGCAGTTGCCGGACCAGACGGTGATACAGCCCGACAGGAGGCTCTCAATTGTGCATATGTTTAAGCCTCCTGAGGTTGAAGAGGTTCTTTTGCACCTGCTTCACCACACTGTCTCTGTGGGTGGACCATTTCAGATCGTCAGTGATGTGTATGCCGAGGAATTCGAAGCTTTCCACCTTCTCCACTGTGGTTCCGTCGTTGTGGATATGGGGGTGCTCCCTCTGCTGTTTCCTGAAGTCCACGATCAGCTTCTTTGTTTTGTTGATGTTGAGTTAGAGGTTATTTTCTTGGCACCACGCTTCCAGGCACCATGTTGTCTCGTCATTGTTGGTAATCAGGCCTACTACCCTTGTCTGCAAACTTAATGATTGAGTTGGAGGCGTGTGTGGCTATGCAGTCATGGGTGAACACAAAGTACAGGAAGGGTCTGAGTACACACCCTTGTGGGTCCCCTGTGTTTAGATTCAACGAAGTGGAGGTGACGTTTCCTACCTTCACCATCTGTGGGCAGCCCGACAGGAAGTCCAGGACCCAATTGCACAGGGTGAGGTTCAGACCCAGGGGACAGATTAATAATGAGCTTGGAGGGTAATATGGTGTTGAATGCTGCGCTATAGTCAAAGAACAGCATTCTTTTGTAGGTCTACCTCTTGTCCAGATGGGATAGGGCGGTGTGCAGTGTGATGGTGATTGCATTGTCTGTGAATCTATTGGGGCGGTAAGCAAATGTAAGAGGGTGTCAGGTAAGGTAGCGGTGATATGATCCTCTCAAAGAACTTCATGATGACTTAAGTGAGTGCTACGGGGCAATAGTTATTTAGTTCAGTTACCTTTGCTTTCTTGGGTACAGGAACAATGGTGGACAGCTTGAAGCAAGTGGGGACAGCAGACTGGAATAGGGAGGAATATGTCCGTAAAACACTCCAGCCAGCTGGTCTGCGCATGCTCTGGCAGCCTTGCGAGGGTTAAAATGTTCAAATGTCTTACTCGTGTTGGCCACAGAGGAGAGTGACAGTCCTTGGTAGCGGCCACTGTATTATCCTCAAAGTGTGCAAAGGTGTTTAGTTTGTCTGGAAGCAAGACGTCGGTGTCCGTGATGTGACTGATTTTCCTTTTGTAGTCCGTGATTGTCTGTAGTCCTTGCCACATACGTCTCGTATCTGAGTCGTTGAATTGGGACTCCACTTTGTGTGACTGATGTTTTGCCTGTTTTGTTTGCCTTAGGGGTGGAATAAATACACTGTTTTTATTCTGCCAAATTCTCAGTCACCTTGCCATTGTTAAATGTGTCATTTCGCTCTTTCAGATTTGCACATATGCTATCTATCTACGGTTTCTGGTTTAGGTAGGTTTTAATAGTCACAGTGGGTACAACATCTCTGATTAACTTCCTGATAAACTCTAAGTATATTCCCTAATTCTCAGAGGCAACCCGGAACATATCCCAGTCCGTGTGATCAAAACAATCTTGAAGCATGGATTCCGTTTGGTCAGACCAGCATTGAATAGTCCTTAGCATGGGAAATTCCTGTTTGAGTTTCTGCCTATATGAAGGGAGGAGCAAAATGGAGCTGTGATCAGATTTGCATTTGTGGTTTCTTGGTATTCGTGGTTTGTTTTGTCAGGGCGTGTGCTACAGTCAATGTGTTGGTAGCACTTCGATAGTGTTTTCCGCACATTTTTTTAAATCCCCTGCTACAATAAATGTAGCCTCAGGATATGTGGTTTCCAGTTTGTATAAAGTACAGTGTAGTTTTGAGAGCCGTCGTGGGATCTGCTTGATGGGGAGTATACACGGTTGTGACTAACCGAAGAGAATTCTCTTGGGAGGTAATACGGTCAGCATTTAATTGAGGTATTCTAGGTTGGGTGAACAAAAGGACTTGAGTTTCTGTACATTATCATAATCACATCATGAGTAGTAAATCATGAAACATACACCCCCGCCCTTTCTTCTTCTTTCTTAAGACTTCTTTATTCCTGTCTGTGCGATATACTGAGAACCCAGCTGGCTATATGGACGAAGACGGTATACCCTGAGAGAGCTATGTTTCCGTGAAACAGTATGTTACAATCCCTGATGTCTCTCTGGAAGGAGATCCTCGACCCTGAGCTCGTCGTTTTTATTATCCAGAGTCTGAACATTAACGAGTAATATACTCAGAATCCCTGAATGGTGTTCACCCCTCCTGAGTCGGACTAGAAGTCCACTCCGAATACCTCTTCTCCGCCAGCGGTATTTTGGATCAGCATCTAGAATCAGTTCAATTGCCCTGGGGGTACGAACAAAGGATCCAAAATCGGGAAAGTCGTATTCCTGGTCGTAATGCTGGTGATTTACCTCCACTCTGATATCCAAACGTTCGTTCCGTCTGTATGCAATAACACAAAATATTCCTGGGCTAATAATGTAAGAAATAATTTGCTTAGGGCAGCTCTGCTTCGAGCCTCTATCGGTCAGCACCCACATCTCCATGTGAAATATAAGCAAATATTCTTACACTTGCCAATATGACCTTAACCTCGGGACGGTTGAGCTAACATGCATTAATGTGACTAGCATGATCTTTTAAGTAACAAGAACATTTCTTAGGGCATAGGTATATCTGATATGGGCAGAAAGCTTAAATTTGTGTTAATCTAACTGCACTGTCCAATTTACCATAGCTATTACAGTGAAATAATACCATGCTATTGTTTGGAGAGTGCAAGTCAAATCAAAGTTTATTTGTCACGTGCTCCGAATACAAGTTATGCACAGTTATGAACTTGCAAATGTATTAATAAACCAATTAGGCACATTTGGGCAGTCTTGATACATGTTCAGCAGAAATCCAATGGTTCATTGGATCGGTCTAAAACTTTGCACACTGCTGCCATCTAGTGTCTGCCATCAAATTGCGCCTCAGCTGATATAATAGTGTGTCCTTACTCTTGCATTTCAATGATGATGGGGAAAAAATAAACTATTTTCGGTTGTATTATCTTTTACCAGATCTAATGTGTTATGTTCTCCTACATTAATTTCATATTTCCACAAAATTCGAAGTGTTTCCTTTCAAATGGTATCAAGAATATGGATGTCTTTGCTTCATGTCCTGAGCTACAGGCATACCCAGATTTGGGTATGACATTTTTGGCAAAAATTGGAGGTGGAAAAAGTGTCCGATCCTTAAGAGTGTTAACCTGTCTAGGACTGGGGTTCTGCTAGCCACAACAGCCAGTGAAAGTGCAGGGCGCCAAAATTAAAACAAAAATCTCATTTAAAATTCCTCAAGCATACAAATATTTTACACCATTTTAAAGATAAAATTATTGTTAATCTAGCCACAGTGTCTGATTTCAAAGGGATGTACAGCGAAAGCACCACAAACAATTGTTAGGTCACCACCAAGCCACAGAAAAACAGCCATTTTTTCCAGCCAAAGAGAGGAGTCACAAAAAGCAGAAATAGAGAAAATGAATCACTAACCTTTGATCTTCATCAGATGACACTCATAGGACTTCATGTTACACAACACATGTATGTTTTGTTTGATAAAGTTCATATTTATATCAAAAAAATCTCAGTTTACATTGGCGCTTTACGTTCAGTAGTTCTAAAACATGCGGTGATATTGCAGAGAGCCACATCAATTTACAGAAATACTTATAATCAATATTGATAAAGAAAAGACTATTATACATGGAACTTTAGATAAACTTCTCCTTAACTTCTTGCGACTAGGTGGCGCTATTAAATTTTGGATGAAAAACGTTCCCGTTTTAAACAAGATATTTTGTCACGAAAAGATGCTCGACTATGCATATAATTGACAGCTTTGGAAAGAAAACACTGACGTTTCCAAAACTGCAAAGATATTGTCTGTGAGTGCCACAGAACTGATGTTACAGGCGAAACCCAGATAAAAATCCAACCAGGAAGTGCCGCATTTTTTTTAACCGCCTCATGCCAATGACTCCTTATATGGCTGTGAATGAGCTACGAATGAGCTTACGTTTTCCACGTATTCCCCAAGGTGTCTGCAGCATTGTGATGTCTTTTTAGGCATTTCCATTGAAGAATGGCTGTAAGGGACTATATATAGCATGTGGCCACATGGTGTCTCCCACAGAAAAACTTGTGTAAAATACTAAGGTAGCCATTTTTCCAATCGCTTCTTATGAGAAACCAATTGCCTCGACGGATATATTATCGAATATGTTAAAAACACCTTGAGGATGGATCCTAAACAACGTTTGCCGTGTTTCTGTCGATATTATGGAGCTAATTTTGAAAAAAGTTTGTCATTGTTGTAGCATTTTCCGGTCGATTTCTTAGCCATGCATGATGAAGAAGCGGGAGCTATTTCACCTACAAAAATTATCTTTTTGGAAAAAAGGAACATTTGTTATCTAACTGGGAGTCTCCTGAGTGAAAGCATCTGAAGTTCTTCAAAGGTAAATGATTTAATTTGGTTGCTTTTCTTATTTTTGTGAAAATGTTGCCTGCTGCCAGCAGAGCCTAACATAGCATTATGCCATGATAAACTTACACATGCTTGTCTAGCGTTGGCTGTAACGCATAATTTGAAAATCTGAGATGACAGTGCTGTTAACAAAAGGCTAAGCTTGTGTTTGAATAAATGTTGGATTTTTTCTCAGGTTTTTGCCTGCCGTATGAGTTCTGTTATACTCACAGACATCAATCAAACAGTTTTAGAAACTTCAGTGGTCTCTATCCAAATGTACTACTTATATGCATTTTCTAGCTTTTACAGCTGAGTAGCAAGCAGCTTAACTTGGGCACGTTTTTCATCCAAGCTACCCAATACTGCCCCCTACCCCAAAGAAGTTAAACACTGCCCCTGTTTGATATGCTGCTTGTGTATTCATTCCCATATCAGCTAAAAAAACGTCATGTTTTCTCACAGAGCAATAAACCACATGGCTAGCTAGTTGGCTCCAGCAGATTCTACCATTTCACAATACATTGTAATCAGTTATTACAGGCTAAGTTATTACTTCTAAGCAGAATACTTTTTTGGGTGTATTCTTGTTGTTTGGTTTACTGGTTGAACAGTTGCTGATGTAACCGATGTGAAATGGTTAGCTAATTAGCGGGGTGCGCGCTAATAGCGTTTCAATCGGTGACGTCACTCGCTCCGAGACCTTGAAGTAGTTGTTCCCCTTGCTATGCAAGGGCTACAGCTTTTGTGGTGCGATGGGTAACGATGCTTTGAGGGTGGCTGTTGTCGATGTGTGCAGAGGGTTCCTGGTTTGAGCCCAGGTAGGGGCGAGCAATACTCAATCTTGCATCTGCGTAGAGCTTGTAGTAATCTTAAGTGTTTTGGCTGTAAACTCAAGCTCCATA